>NC_086444.1:621519639-621692139 GCF_028390025.1 Pseudophryne corroboree | reverse complement strand
TTGGGGATGCATTGGATGCGTGGATTTCCACGGCAACTGCGGGTAAGTCAACCTTTCTCCCCTCAGCGGCTCCAACAACTAGGAAATCTTATCCTACGTCTACGCTGCAGTCCTTTCGGACCACAAAATTTAAAAAATCCAAATCCCCTTTAGGGGTGGCCGGGGAAAATCCAAAAAACCTGTACCAGCAGGTTCTCAGGAACAGAAACCAGGTTCTGCTTGCTCAAAATCTTCAGCATGATGGTGGTGCTCCCAGCCTGGAGATCGGACAGGTGGGAGCGGGACTAAAAAATTTCAGTCACATCTGGGCGTCATCAGGCCTACACCCCTGGGTGACAGACATTGTTAACCAGGGCTACAGACTGGAGTTTCAGGAACTCCCACCTCACAGATTCTTCAAATCAGGCTTACCAGCTTCGCTGACAGAAAGTGCTATCCTACAGGAAGCCATTCACAAATTGGTCCAAACAAATGTCATTGTTCCAGTTCCACCTCACCTAAAACACAAGGGTTATTACTCAAACCTGTTTGTGGTGCCGAAACCGGACGGTTCGGTAAGGCCAATTTTAAACCTAAAGTAATTGAGCCCCTACTTGAGGGAATTCAAATTCAAGATGGAGTCTCTGAGAGCAGTGATCTCAGGTCTGGAGGAGGGGGAATTCCTAGTATCCCTGGATATCAAGGATGCGTACCTTCATATTCCGATCTGGCCGCCTCACCAGGCTTATCTCAGATTTGCGTTGCTGGATTGTCACTATCATTTGCAGGTACTGCCGTTTGGCCTTTCCACGGCATCAAGAGTGTTCAACAAGGTCATGGCAGAAATGATGCTACTCCTCCGCAGGCAAGGAGTGAACACAATTCCATATCTGGATGATCTCCTGATAAAAGCATCGTCCAGGAAGAGATTGTTGCAGAGTACTGCTCTCGCAACTCAACTACTCCAGAATCATGGGTGGATCCTGAACCTTCCAAAGTCACATTTGGAACCAACAAGGAGACTGCTCTTCCTGGGGATGATACTCGACATGGAAGTGCAGAGGGTGTTTCTACTGGTAGAGAAAGCATTGGTGATCCAATCAATGGTATGGATGTCCTCAAGCCAGCCCGGGTATCGGTTCATCAGTGCATTCGCCTTCTGGGGAAGATGGTAGCCTCCTACGAGGCTCTGCAGTATGGAAGATTCCATGCGAGGTCCTTCCAACTGGATCTCCCAGACAAATGGTAAGGATCACATTTTCACATGCACCAGCGGATGCTCCTGTCGCCGAAAGCCAGAATTTCACTCCTCTGGTGGCTGCAAACTTCTCACCTACTCGAGGGCCGCAGGTTCAGGATTCAGAATTGGATCCTTCTAACCACGGATGCAAGTCTCAGAGGTTGGGGTGCGGTCACCCAAGGGGAAAACTTCCAAGGAAGGTGGTCAAGTCTGGAATCCATACTGTCGATAAACATTTTGGAACTAAGGGCCATATACAATGGCCTTCTACAAGCGGCACATCTTCTGCAAGATCAGGCCATGCAGGTTCAGTCGGACAATGTAACGGCAGTGTCCTACACAAACCGGCAGGGCGGAATGAAGAGCAGAGCGGCAATGTCAGAGGTAACAAGAATCCTCCTCTGGGCAGAAAAGCACGCGGTGGCGCTATCAACAATCTTCATTCTGGGAGTGGACAACTGGGAAGCAGACTTCCTCAGCAGACACGATCTCCATCCAGGAGAATGGGCCTCCACCCGTAGGTATTCGCAAAGGTGACAAGCCGTTGGGGCGTACCTCAGGTAGACATGATGGCCTCTCTCCTCAACAAGAGGCTTCGGAGGTGCTGTTCCAGGTCACGAAACCCACAGGCAGTGGCGGTGGACGCACTGGTAACTCCGTGGGTGTTCCAGTCAGTGTATGCGTTCCCCCCACTTCCACTCATCCCAAGGATTCTCAAACTAATAAAAAGAACAAGAGTTCAGGCGATCCTCATTGCTCCAGACTGGCCAAGAAGGGCTTGGTACGCGGATCTTCTGGAATTACTCCTGGAGGATCTGAGGCCTCTCCCTCTTCGCGAGGACCTTCTTCAACAGGGGCCGTTCGCTTATCAAGACTTACCGCGGCTACGTTTGACTTTGACGGCATGGAGGTTGAACACCAGATCTTAGCTCGAAAGGGCATTCTGAAGAAGGTCATTCCTACATTACTTCAGGCTAGGGAGTTACGTCTAAACATTACCATCGAATTTGGAAAAAATATGTGTCTTGGTGTTAATCCAAGAAGTTTCCAATGCTGGAGTTTCAACTGGGATGGTTTCTCCTCTTTCTGCAGGCAGGTGTGGATGTCAGCTTATGCTTGGGCTCCATAAAAGTCCAGATATTCAGAGACAATTGACTGTCCTCCCTGAGGTTCTGACATTCTTAAAAGGGGTTCTGCACATCCAACCACCCTTTGTGCCTCCTACAGTGCCTTGGGATCTTAATGTGGTGCAGTTCCTACCCCCTAATTCCTCAAACAGTCTTCACTTTAATTAACTTTGTTAAAATGATTAAGCCATTCACCCTCATAATAAACCCAGTAATCAGAATTATCTACCTTCGTGCTAAGGATTATCTTCGCACAATGGGGGTCATTCCGAGTTGATCGCTCGCTAGCAGTTTTCGGCAGCCGTGCAAACGCTATGCCGCCGCCCACTGGGAGTGTATTTTAGCTTAGCAGAAGTGCCAACGAAAGGATCGCAGAGCGGCTACAAAATAATTTTGTTCAGTTTCAGAGTAGCTTCAGACCTACTCAGCGCTTGCGATCACGCCCTGCGTTCGCCCAGCCACACCTGCGTTTTTCCTGGCACGCCTGCGTTTTTTTGAACACTCCCTGAAAATGGTCAGTTGACACCCAGAAATGCCCACTTCATGTCAATCACTCTGCAGTCAGCAGTGCGACTAAAAGAAGCTTCACTAGACCCTGTGTGAAAGTACATTGGCCGTTGTAAAAGTACGATGCACGTGCGCATTGCGCCACATACGCATGCGCAGAAGTGCCAATTTTTTGCCTGATCGCTGCGCAGAGAATGAAAGCAGCTAGCGATCAACTCGGAATGACCCCCAATGATAGCAAGTTTTGCTCTTCCAAAGAGTTCAATGCTGCTTCTAACAGAAAATATAGCATTGATTGGATGATAAAAATGCAAAACAATCTTATATTTTATGTCTGATATTGTGGTGTGTGGCAGAGTAAAATAGCCTGACATATGTGATAATATGTATATAACCATGAGAGAGAGGGATATAAAATGGATATTCTAGCAATGTGTAACTGATGTAATTGTCATATACAGCAAAGCTGCTGTGTATGCAGTGATGAATGTGAGTCTGAGGTACAGTGATATAACATTTTTGGTGACATGGTGGAGGGCACAGAAAAAGTGTTATATGCATATGGAACATACAACCAAAGGCTGGTTCTTACTCTTGTTTCTTTTCCTGTTCTATCCCTGGAATTGTTGAATATGGCGCTGTCTTTAATCTGCTGATCTTTTGTGCTGTACACATTTTCTGCAGCAGCTTCCTCTAGCATTATGGATAGGCCTCACTGTACTGTATATGACGATATCATAAGTTCCACATTTACCAGAATATCTACTTTATACTGTACTCTCTCTCTCTCTCTCTCTCTCTCTCTCTCTCTCTCTCTCTCTCTCTCTCTCTCTTTCTCTCTCTTAATGTTATATATTTATATACATTTCATAGAAATAATTTGGACACCCTTTATTCTTTCTTCATTAACACATCCATATCCGAATATTTCACATTGAAACACACCACAGGTATACCAAATATACAAATATACAAGTATACACTGAAACACAACAGATACCAAATATAAGAGTATTCAGCTTTTTTTTTTTCATCTCAGACCAATATATTTTATTGAATACTTGTTTAACATCATCGATAAATGACAGCTGCATATGTTTTTCTTCTGTGCAGGCCAAAGACCTTGGTAGTAAGGAACCTAAGCCTATTCAGGAGCATACCCTCCCACGTTCCCCACATGTACAAAAAGACATGAACCAGTCACTGTAGATATCACCATTTAGCTCAAATATACCAATTTCTGGATATGGAAAAGGCTCTTTTGTGCTGCATGGGGAATTTTGTGGTCACTCACCTGCTCATAATAGCTGTGGACTAGTAAATCTTCTTTGGCATCATGTTTGCACCTGAGAATAAAAGCAGGACCTGTCATACTCCGCTATGACTCACTGGGGCCAGGGCCCCTGACCACTGTCATCTTGGTGTAGTCCCCAGAGTTCCAGCTTTGGCCTCCATTTTCAGTAGACACCAATTGGCTGAAGCCTGGCCTGAACTCCCCAGTTTCCTCTTAGCTGATTACTGCAGCTATCAGCTATGTCCAGCTGAGGTAAGAGCCATAGAATGTGGATTAATATGTGGTGCAATTTCGTACCCCCTCCTCTGAGGTTCAATGGAATAATGAAGCATTGGATGAACAAAGTTTCTAATTTAGTCAAATAGATTTCAGCTTCTGAGATTGATCCCCCAAAAGGGGTCGTATCCTTCAACTCAAGATCATCATGCTTCCAAGTTTTTGCTCTCAAGTGACTGATGAACCCATGCAAATCGGGTCGATCTCAACTCTCCCCAGAAGAATGGGACAGAAGAATTAAAAACAAACTTTGCCTCTTCATTGCGTCTCTAGGCCACATACAGTACTTGCCACATATTCTATTCAGCCAGGAACAACATATCCTAAGTAGTTCTGGAAGGACTAACTTAGGAGGTTTTCATCACTCTCAATGTCTCTCTAAAAAGTATGAATGTTCCATCATGGTAAGTCTGGAATACCCAGAGGGATCAGTCTCCCTTCCTTCGTTAGTAGATTCTCCTGCGTGTAGGGGTGTTACATACTGAAAAAAATTCCACAATCATCTTCCCCGATTATTCTAGGGTAATCACATTGACCACTGCCCAGATGAATATAGTGTACAACTACTACATTATGATTCAGTGTCAGGTCTTTCAGGATGCCTGTTCTAGACAGTGAGCAGAGTCCCTTCCACCTCACAGGCCTTTAGTGCCCCATTGACTTTGTTCCAGGCAAATTACCTTTGTCGGGTAAGGTGTACTCTCTTTTTCTTCCACACAAGCAATGTCCTCTACAGCTGGGTTGAGTTATTTTTTGTCATCAAGAATGATGGAGGACTTAGACCCGTATTGATTATCAATAAGAATCACTATCCCTTCACCATATTACAAAGCTGTTTGATAATATTAAGGAGGCTACCATATTCACCAAATTAGATCTTTGAGGAACCTACAGTCTTTTCAGAATCTGAAGATGAGTGAAAAACAGCCTTTAATATACAGGACAGGCATTTCAAATATTTTGACATCCCCGTTGCCTTTTCATCTCCCCAGATGAATTAAAAATATTTTTTTTTTATTTGGTGTCTATTCATGAAGCAGTGAAATCAGTGAATAAAAGGAGAAGTTGCCCATGGCAACCAATCAGCTTTGAAGAAAGCCTTTATCAAGTACATTTTATAAGATGTAAGGGAGATGCTGATTGGTAGCCATGGGCAACGTCTCCACTGGTCTGTTTCTCCTCTCTTTTCACTGCTTCATGAATAGACCCCTAAGTCTTCTGAGATCTTCTCTATCAATCCATAGTAGTATATCGATTACACTTTTAAATTTTAATATTTTCTTAAGTTCTATCTACACTTTCATCATCATCATATCTTAGAAGTTTTCTTTTTAGTAAACTTGAAAAGTGTGTCTTTGAACAAGATAAGATTCCATTCCTAGGCTACATCATATCTGTTACAGACCTTTAAATGGACGCTAACAAGGTGCAAACAATTCTGAGTTGTCTTCAACCCAAGGACCTGAAGGTGGTTTAACGATTCTTAGGGTTCGACAACTATTATACTGTAGACAATTTATTTGTGTATATTCTTTGTTGTTGGCTCCCCCTCACCTCTCTCAATAATTGACAGAAAAACCTCAAAATATGAACTGCAGAGGCACTCATAGCCTTTCTAAAACTAAAAAAAGCCTTCATAACAGTCACTAGTCTTCTGCAACCAGATACAGAATCACCGTTTTATTTGAAAGTTGATGCCTTTTCAGAAAGAGTAGGGTTTACATAAGACCCCCTAGCCCACTAGGGAGGGTCTTCTACCTATAACAACAGCATGTTGTTCCCTTAGTGTTTTATACACACACCAGTACTTAGGAAGCTGCCAGGTCTTAAACCTCCAGAGAGGAGGTGCTTATTTAACCGGCAGGAGATCGCAGTATATAGCAGGAGAAGTAATGCAAGATAATTCCAATATAGCAGAGAAATTATATGAACACACTTTAACTAATAACAGGACTCTCCAAATACAATAAAATCAATGATAATAAGAATACTTCCAGGGAGTAATATGCAGGTAGTATATATATATATATATATATATATATATATATATATTTCACATTATTGTGACCACCTCTTACGTTTAACAGAAGGGCTGTTCTACCTTACAGGGCCACTGATAGCAAATTACATCCTTGTAGATATATTTTTAAAAAGTTTCTTAAAATCACTTCCTCTAATACATCTTTGTCAGATTCTTGTGTAACTCCTAGGTTAAGACTTCCTGACTCTCCTACAGTTTACAGATACTGCTACGATATCCAGTGTTATCTTCTGTGAACAAACCTTGTCTGACTTGCCATCTGCTCCTTCACGTTTGCCCTCAACCTATTGACTTTCCATTCTATTTACAAATCTTTGCTAGTGACCATGGCCTCGAGCTTGATTGACCACTCCTTGGATTTTACCTCTGTACTGAGATATTCCACATTCATTACACTTCCAAGCTAGTCCTTTGGTACTCATCTGGGGCCAAAGCCTATAGGGTTTCCTGGCAGAAAAAAAATATCCCCAGTAGACTTTGCACTCTTTGGTAAGTCATACCAAGCCTACAGAGACCAACAGAATCCATAAAATTCCTGTGAATTCTTATAGGACCCTTTTTTCCTGTCTTTGTAGAAATTGTGGCAACAGTTGCTGTCACTAAGGAGACTACGGAGATCACCCAAAGAAGATCAGAGATGGCAACAGCAATGACAATTAAACTCACTGGGTAGATGCATAGGCGTGCGCAGCACATTTTATTAGGGGGTGCACTGTTGGAGGGGTGTGTCTAGCACCGCCTTTTGGGCGTGTCTAACACCATCTATTGACGGTCAACGCAATATAAAATATCCACCCTTGTACCAATCCTAATAAAGCAGATACATTGTCAGATGTTGTGGTGTGCACCAAACAAACACCCCTGATGGCACTCACTGCAATTACACTGCTCCTCCGCAGCCTGGTCTGGCTCCCCCTCTCTTTCCTCTGCAAGCTGCAGCAGCTTACTTACAAGTCAGTCACTCACTGACACTGACAGTCGCAGACTAGTACTGCTGCTGCTGGAAAAAACGTGTGACGTGTCAATGCTGCTGCCGACTGCCTGCCAGTATTGAATTTGTCTTCCTAAGAGGAACGCTGGCTGCATGCTAATCCTCATCAGTGGCTGGCATTGGCATAGCATAGAAGGAGGGAGGTGGGCGTGTGGCGGGTGTGACAGGTGGGCGTGCGAGCAGCATGATGTAAACACATCACGCTGTTTTTGTACATGTAGGTGGAGCCGGGAGTTTGAAAGCCGGTTGCAGTGGCACCCTTGATTAACCCAGGCGTCCGGTCAGTAATGCAGTCCTGACAGGGTGCAGTGCAGAAGGGACAGTAATCAGCCTGCTCGGCGATTGCTGCATCAGGCATGTGAGATCAGGGTGGCAGACATTAGGGGGTGCCTGTGCGCACCAGGCACCCTCCCTGTGCACACCTATGGGTAGATGGTAGAAGTAGATGGACTGAGATAAAAAATTCTGTTGTTGGTTTTAAGACACTCCTCATTAGCAACCGGCAATTTAGAAGCAAATGATTATGTGGAAAGCAGAAGGGCACAGAACTGATTCAAAGAGCTGTCATCTCCAGTTGTCGTCTGCATGACATCCGTTAAACACAGTATCCTGTGCTCTATATCAGCAGCACTTCCCCAAGCAACATACTTCCAGACACTTTATTTAGGCAATATCTAGTCAATTTATGATTTATGTGACAAATTGTACTTCTTGCAAATAAATAGTAATACTTCATTTGCTACTTTACCAGAGTATATTGATATTTTTTGACCTACAGTACAACATTATTTTTCATGACAAGAATACGATTATTACCAGAATTTTTCTCAAATTGATATATTACTATTATAATTATTATCATTGATTTGTAAGGCACTGTAGTGCTCCATAATACCGGAGAGTAGGGAAAACAGGGCATACGTAACTCACACATACAAGGTAGACAAGCTAAATACAGACATGAAAAGAAAATATAGGGTGGGCTCTGCTCATTACATTCTCACTGGAAGAGGACACAACTGAAACTAGAGGTAGAATGTGTGCTCACACAGTATGGGGATGTATTCAAAATATGATTATGCACTAGGTTTCCATTTGGAGACCAAGCACTGTATAAATAAAATTATTATTTATTATTATTATTATTATTATTATTATTATTATTATTATTATTAAATATTTACTTATACTGTTACTAAATACTATAGACCCGTTCATTACCAACATGTTTTTCACACTTTTCCTTAAGAACCACATCTACTTTGTTCCTTTAGATGACATTAAATAACATATAATCTTTAGAGGATTCTCAGTACATTAATTATTGTATCAAGGCAGAATAAAATGTAGGAAATATTATCTTTACTTATACATAATGTAAAAACAGATCTTCAGTAACACAATCTTAGACACCTAACTTATAATAGACTAGTATTTTGGACCCATGATTCACCTGGTTGCTAGATATTGTGCCAAGCATTGGTTTTCAACCCCCTTCTATACACCCTTTTCACCCCATCAATCTTCTCTCACATCTTTATCCTGTCTCTCCCCTTCCCTCATCTCTTTCTCCCTCTCTTTAACTTTCTTTCCCTATCTCTTACTCTTTCCCTTATCTCTGTGCCTCTTTCTTTCTCCCCCACAACCCACTGGCGCTCTTAGGGGTCTTTCCGGTTCCCTATTTGTATTGCCACCTCCATAGGTGTGCGCAGGGGGGGTTCCTGGTGCGCACAGGCACCCCCTAATGTCCGGCACCCCTATCTCACATGCCTGATGCAGCGATCGCCGAGCAGGCTGATTACTGTCCCCTCTGCGCTGCACCCTGTCAGGACTGTGTTACTGACCGGATGCCTGGGTTAATCAAGGGTGCCACTGCCACCGGCTTTCAAACTCTTGGCTCCACTTCCATGTACAAAAACAGCGTGATGTGATGTGATTACGTCATGCTGCTTGCACTCACACCCGCCACATGCCCACCTCTTTCATTCTATGCTATGCCAACGCCAGCCACTGATGAGGATCAGCATGCAGCCAGCGTTCCTCTTAGGAAGACAAATTCAATACTGCCAGGCGGTCGGCAGCAGCATTGACACGTTACTCGTTTTTCCAACAGCAGCAGTACTAGTCTGCGACTGTCAGTGTCAGTGAGTTACTGCAGCTTGCAGGGGAAAGAGAGGGGGAGCCAGACCAGGCTGAGGAGGAGCAGTGTCATTGCAGTGAGTGCCATCAGGGTTGATTGTTTGGTGCACACCACAACATCTGACACTGTATCTGCTTTATTAGGATTGGTACAAGGGTGGTATTTTATATTGCGTTGACCGTCAATAGATGGTGCTAGACACGCCCAAAAGGTGGCGCTAGACACACCCCTACGACGGTGCACCCCCTAATAAAATGTGCTGCGCTCGCCTATGGCCACCTCCACCCAGTAATTGACCTCACCAAGGTTTTTCTAGTTTGCTAGCCTCGGTAACATCAGGGAGCCATGCAACTTATTATGCCTCCTACTTGTGCTGCACCATGTCCAGTTACTATTCCGATTGAACCCTCCAGTAGTGACGCCAAATTTTGAGTCTGTGAGACCCATTTGGATTTCTGCCTTGTTTTAGGAACCCTATGGATTGATCAGGAATGACATAAGGAATGGAAATAGAAACCCCTTGTTAATCTTCATCTATTAATTGTTTTATTAATTCACCCAGGAAACATTATTATATCTATTACATTTCTTGTCCAGTATTTTTTAAGCGTTCCTTACACATAAATTTTACATGCCCCATACAATGAAAATTTTCCGTACAGCAGTGACTACAGGCACTCAAAAGAGTTACTTCAGTACTGACGCTGGGTCTCTCAGACCCAGCAGACAAAGGAAGGGCTGTTGCAGCAATTGCGACTAGCACATCGTTATGCTTTATCCGTCAACAGACAATAAATGACACAATACGAAGGTACTGAAAAGATTATAGCTCCTTCTCCGAAATTTGACAAGATAGAACAACAATCAGAATGGCTGGGTCTCACAGACCCATCATCAGCAGTGAAGGGTTAACAGTGTGGATATTGTGGCCACCCACACCTTTTATGTTATATATACTATGCCACAGTGCGATCCATTTTCTCAATAACCAGACTGCTGCTGACAACTGGCGACTCTCCACCCCCGAGGAGGTGATAATAAGCTAATATAAAAAGAGAGAATGAGAAAAAAAAGAGGGACCAAAGAAGAGCGTGAGAATGACATACTGTAGGGGAAAAGGAAGGGAGAGACAAATACACAGGGGAAAGATGTGGGAAAGAGAGATGGAGGAACGGGAGAGATAACGATGGTGAAACTGTTAAATAAGCAATTTTAATATTGCAACCACTGTTCTCAACTGTGTGTTATACATGCAGATGTCATCAGTGTTGCGCTGTATTTAGATACATAAAAAAGAAGAGATAGCTAGGGGCTGTGTTTATACAGGCTTTGATACAGTAGAAGGATTTTCCTTCTTTTCCTCTCCTGTTGAAGCAGCTTGTTAAGATATCATGTGTTTGATCTATTACGTTAAGTAGCCTACCATTGGTACTTGTGCCTTGCACAATTGTTTTCTTGGATGGATACTATTTGCATCAGATATGCACTGATTTTCATAGGCGTGCGCACAGGTACCCCCTAATGTCCGGCACCCTCTCACAGATGCCTGCTGCTATCCCTATAGCACCATTCCTGTGTCACCACCCGCTGCGCCTGCCGCCCGTTCTGGCCGCCAGCTGTCCAGACACCAGAGATGGGGTCATCATTTATTTGCATGGGTGCAGCGTCGCTGACAAAATCCTCCTCCCGACTTCGCCTAACTGCGCGATGGGACATGATGATGTCCCGCCGCGCTCCCGCCGACCTTGCTCTCCACTCATTGTATTCCATTCCACACTGACGCCACAGCCCGCAGTGTTCCTCTTAGGAGGAGAGGAGGAGGACGACTGGGTGACAAATTCAAATCCAAATCAATGATGACAGTTTGAGTGACAGTAAGTTATAATAACTTTTAGTAAACTGCTGCAGCTGAGCTTGCTCATGCAGGGGAAAGAGAGGGGGGCAGCCAGGGGGATATACAGTGCAGTATATTATTAATAATAACGTATTATTATTATTACATATATTACACAGTATATTATATGACACAGTATATAATATACTGTTTAATAACTAATAAGTAATAATAATACATCATTATTATTATTAATAATAATAATAATAATAATAATAAATATTTTGAGTGATTAGTTAATAATCCATGGTAATAAAACATACAAATTTAATATACATGAAACAGATGTTTTCTATATATATATATATATATATATATATATCTATCCATTAAGTCCACACTCACTGCTGCAGTCCACAACATGGGCGGTGCTCCGTGAAGGGCTCCCAAGAAGTCCAAAATATATCCAGAGAAAGTACAGGCACTCACCACTTCCTTGATGATAAATAAATTTATTGCCACTCACAGGTATGTCTCACATAGAGACGGTCAACAGCATGTCAGCATATCGTGTCGACGTTTCGGCTCCATCTGAGCCTTTTTCAAGACAGAAAAGATCACAGCAGGTACACAGTGGCGGATCTTGCCACGGGCAAGCAGGACTTTTGCCCGAGGCGCCGCCTTCCGGAGGGCGCTGGCGCCATCCGGAGGGCGCCGCACCGTGGCAAGATCCGCCACTGCTGCCCGCTGTGTCCCTGTCCGCCTCCGCTGCCGTCCCCGTCCCCATCCCCGTCCCTGTCCGCCTCCTGAAGGGAACTAGACGCTATGCGTCTAGTTTCCCTTCCTGGAGAGTAACTTTGCTGTGCGGTGCGCGATGACGTCATCGCGCACCGCACAGCAAAGGTCCTCTCTACGAAGGGAACTAGACTCATAGCGTCTAGTTTCTCTTCGTGGAGAGGACCTTTTGCTGTGCGGTGCGCGATGACGTCATCGCGCACCGCTCAGCATTCAAGCGGCGCTTTTAATGTACAGGGGGCGTAATTGACCACGCCCCCTGTATTAGGCCACGCCCCATTTCCTGCCCGGGGCGCAGAGCGCCCTTGAACCGGCCCTGCAGGTACATACCTGGGCTGCTGGGTATGTACCTCCTGTGATCTTTTCTGTCTTGAAAAAGGCTCAGATGGAGCCGAAACGTCGACACGATATGCTGACATGCTGTTGACCGTCTCTATGTGAGACATACCTGTGAGTGGCAATAAATTTCTTTATCATCAAGGAAGTGGTGAGTGCCTGTACTTTCTCTGGATATATATATGTGTGTGTGTGTGTGTGTGTGTGTGTGTGTGTGCGCGCATCATGTATATTGTGTATATTCATTTGTATATCTCTCTCTATACATATGTACACATTTACTTCCACGTTCCACCACTTTGTATTAGTTGTGTAGGAGGCAATGACATAGATTTTTTTTCATACGCATTAACCAGGTACACATATTTACCCCTACCACCTGCATATGGTACTTGAATGTATTAATAAGCTCAGACAGGAACAGGGATTCTGTAAAGGAGGCCATCCCTGTGATGTGCTCAGTGAGCTTGTGGGGAAGGGGGTGTAGTCTGAGCATGCGTGGTCAGTGTTTCCGCACTTGCACAGCCACCACTTCCAGGGACGGTTCTGAGGAGGAACCCTCAGATGGCTGAGATTGCAGTGAGTAGCCCATATGCTACACTGGACTACCATCATTTTCAGATAGCGGTAGCCAATATTGTGAATGCTTTGCATTCCAGATATTGGTAAAATGGGCAGCATCGCATCCACCACAGAAACTGCCAAATGGAGGGAGATCTGCTGCGGTGCCTCCTTCATACATTTGAGATATACTTAATATTTGTGACTAACCTCCGAAAATATATTTTTTGGGGGGAAATAGCCATAAATATTGTTTGACAAATGGTCCCCTTAGTCCCCTTTTTCTTTATCAAGAGCCATTTATGGATGCACTATACCAGTAGTTGCAAAACTTTTTTGAATCTTGGCACCGTAGAGTATCAGAACTTTTTTCACGGCATCCCGAAAACAAACGTTTCTTATTGAGAAGTTTTGAAAAAAAATGCAGGTTTACAGATTTTGGGTTTAATAATTCTCTAAGGAGCCAGCCCTGACTGTATACTCTATTTAATCAAATTCCCAATATTATTTAGTTTGCATTGAGTGGCAATATGTGGTGCTAGACACGCCCAATAGGCAGTGCTAGACACGCCCAATAGGTGGTATTAGTCACGCCCAATAGGTGGTATTAGTTACGCCCAATAGTTAATGCTAGACACGCCCCTCCAATCGTGCACCCCCTAATAAAATGCGCTGCGCACGCCTATGCTGATGTTATTGCTTTTTGTGAGCAAATTTCACATTTTTGTTTAAAGAAAAAAATGATGTATGCAGTATGTCTAAGGATGGGTACACACTTGCCGATGCACATAAGATGTGATGATTTTTTAGTGCTGTATATACTGTATGTATACACATTTATGCATTCAGTTAGATAAATTGACTCATAGATAGATAGATAGATAGATAGATAGATAGATAGATAGATAGATAGATAGATAGATAGATAGCACAATATAACGGGAACGAGGCGTGCACCAGAAACTAGGGGACGTGGCCTCTCGGCTAGGGGCGCACTAAACAGAGCAGCAGGTGAGAGAGTTCTTCCAACTGACCCCCCACCCCACCACCACCACCACCACCACGGGACACTGTGACCTGTGGGTGGGACAGTGGGATAGTCTCAGACAAACTGGACTGTCCCACCAAAATTGGGACAATTGGGAGGTATGAATAAAAAAATTAAAGTGGATAAGATGACTGACTGAGTGTATTATATGTAAATTAATAAATACAGTACATCTGGGAAGTATTCACAGCGCTTCACTTTTTCCACATTTTGTTATGTTACAGCCTTATTCCAAAATAAAATAAAATATATTTTTTCCCTCAAAATTCTACACACAATACCCCATAATGACAACATGAAAAAGTTTTTTGGGTGATTTTTGCTAATTTATTAAAAATAAAAAAACTAAGAAATCACATGTACATAAGTATTCACAGCCTTTGCCATAAAGCTCAAAATTGAGCTCAGGTGCATCCTGTTTCCACTGATCATCCTTGAGATGTTCCTACAGCTTAATTGGCGTCCACCTGAGGTAAATTCAGTTGATTGGACATGATTTGGAAAGGCACACACCTGTATAAGGTCCCACACTTGATAGGGCATGTCTGAGCACAAACCAAGCATGAAGTCAAAGGAATTGTCTGTAGACCTCCGAGACAGGACTGTCTCGAGGCATAAATCTGGAGAAGGGTACAGAAAAATATCTACTGCTTTGAAGGTCTCAATGAGCACAGTGGCCTCCATCATCCGTAAATGGAAGAAGTTCTGAACCACCAGGACTCTTCCTAGAGCTGGCCAGCCGTCTAAACTGAGCGATTGGGTGAGAAGAGCCCTAGTCAGGAAGGTGACCAAGAACCCCATGGTCACTCTGTCAGAGCTACAGCATTCCTCTGTGGTGAGAGGAGAACCTTCCAGAAGGACAACCATCTCTGCAGCAATCCACCAATCAGGCCTGTATGGTAGAGTAGCCAGACGGAAGCTACTCCTTAGTAAAAAGCACATGGCAAGCTGCCTGGAGTTTGACAAAATGCTCCTGAAGGACACTCAAACCATAAGAAACAAAATTCACTGGTCAGATGAGACAAAGATTGAACTCTTTGGTCTGAATGCGAGGCTTCATGTTTGGAGGAAACCAGGCACTGCTTATCACCAGGCCAATACCATCCCTACAGTGAAGATTTGGGGGTCTATTCATGAAGCAGTGAAAAGAGTGAAGAAACAGGCCAGTGGAGAAGATGCCCATCACCTTCCTGACTAGGGCCCTTCTCCCCCAATCGCTGAGTTTAGACGGCCGGTCAGCTCTAGGAAGAGTCCTGGTGGTTCAGAACTTCTTCCATTTAAGGGTGATGGAGACCACTGTGCTCATTGGAACCTTCAAAGCAGCAGATATTTCTCTGTACACTTCCCAGATTTGTGATTCGAGACAATACTGTCTCAGAGGTCTACAGACAATTCCTTTGACTTCATGCTTGGTTTGTGCTCAGACATGAACTGTCAAATGTGGGACCTTATACAGGTGTGTGCCTTTCCAAATCATGTCCAATCAACTGAATTTACCTCAGGTGGACTCCAATTAAGCTGTAGGAACATCTCAAGGATGATCAGTGGAAACAGGATGCACCTGAGCTCAATTTTGAGCTTCATGGCAAAGGCTGTGAATACTTACTGTATGTACATGTGATTTCTTAGTTTTTTATTTTTAATAAATTTGCAAACATCTCAAAAAAAAACTTTTTCATGTTGTCATTATGGGGTATTGTGTGTACAATTTTGAGGGAAAAAAATAATTTATTCGATTTTGGAATAAGGCTGTAACATAATAAAATGTGGAAAAAGTGAAGCGCTGTGAATACACATTTCATATGTAGCAACTCCCAGCCATTATCAGAGAGTTTATCTATTGTTATGACCCAGACAGGATAATTCCTGCATCTTCAGTGATTATTTCTAATCCAGTTAGCAATGGAATTATCACCATAGGGGGCCATAGCAAGATTAAGGGGAGGGAGGTGCAAGGTATACTGTAGCCTAGGCCCCAGTCTGTCAGGGGGCCCCCTGGCCGGAGTTTGCTGACACCACTAGCTCTCCCACTTGTGCAGCAGCAGAACCAGGCAGCCAGAATGCAAAAAGGACAGTATGCAGTGCAGCCAGAGACAATGGAAGTATCAGGTTTCAAGACCTGCCCATTAATCTTCCCAACTAGAGGAGAGACAGGAGGGGGAGAGAGCTGTAAGAGACCCAGGGATCCCAGCTTCTCCTCCTCACCTGTGTTGAAATACCTTTATTATCAATTAAATAGTTCAACACAGGTGACCAGGGCCGGTGCAAGGTCTCTCTGCACCCTATGCTAAGCTTCAGTCTAGCGCCCCCTAACCTGCATCCCCACTGTCATGATCACCACCTCCCGGGCTGGGGTGAATTGCGTAATTATATATATATATACAGTTGTGCTCATAAGTTTACATACCCTAGCAGAATTTGTGATTTTCTGGCCATTTGTCAGAGAATATGAATGATAACTCACAAACTTTTCTTTCACTCATGGTTAGTGGTTGGGTGAAGCCATTTATTGTCAAACAACTGTGTTTACTCTTTTTAAATCATAATGACAACAGAAACTACCCAAATGACCCTGATCAAAAGTTTACATACCCTGGAGATTTTGGCCTGATAACATTTACACAAGTTGACACAAACGGGTTTGAATGGCTACTAAAGGTAACCATCCTCACCTGTGATCTGTTTGCTTGTAATCAGTGTGTGTGTGTGTATAAAAGGTCAGTGAGTTTCTGGACTCCTGAAAGACCCTTGCATCTTTCATCCAGTGCTGCACTGACGTGTCTGGATTCTGAGTCATGGGGAAAGCAAAAGAAAGGGATATAAAAAGATATCCAAGCAATTGAGAATGCCAATCAGCAGTGTTCAAACTCTAATTAAGAAGTGGAAAATGTCGGATTCTGTGGAAACCAAATCACGGTCAGATAGACCAACAAAAATGTCAGCCACCACTGCTAGAAAAATAGTTTGGGATGCAAAGAAAAATCCACAAATAACTTCAGCTGAAATACAGGACTCTGAAAAAAAGTGGTGTGGTTGTTTCAAGATGCACAATAAGGAGGCATTTGAAGAAAAATGGGCTGCATGGTCGAGTCGCCAGAAGAAAGCCATTACTACGCAAATGCCACAAAGCATTCCACTTACAATACGCCAAACATCACAGAAACAAGCCTCAAAACTTCTGGAACAAAGTCATTTGGAGTGATGAGACCAAAATTTAACTTTTTGGCCACAACCATAAACGTTACATTTGGAGAGGAGTCAACAAGGTCTATGATGAAAGGTACACCATTCCTACTGTGAAAAACGAAGGTGGATTGCTGATGTTTTGGGGATGTGTGAGCTACAAAGGCACTGGAAACTTGGTCAAAATTGATGGCAAGATGAATGCAGCATGTTATCAGAAAATACTGTAGGAAAATTTGCACTCATCAGCCCGGAAGCTGCGCATGGGATGTACTTGGACGTTCCAACATGAAAATGATCCAAAACACAAGGCCAAGTCGACCTGTCATTGGCTACAGCAGAATAAAGTGAAGGTTCTGGAGTGGCCATCTCAGTCTCCTGACCTCAATATCATTGAACCACTCTGGGGAGATCTCAAACGTGCAGTTCATGCAAGACAGCCCAAGAATTTACAGGAACTGGAGGCTTTTTGCCAAGAAGAATGGGCAGCTTTACCATCTGAGAAAATAAAGAGCCTCATCCACAACTACCACAAAAGACTTTAAGCTGTCATTGATGTTAAAGGGGGCAATACACGGTATTAAGAACTGGGGTATGTCAACTTTTGATCAGGGTCATTTGGGTAGTTTCTGTTGTCATTATGATTTAAAAAGAGTAAACACAGTTGTTTGACAATAAATGGCTTCACCCAACCACTAACCATGAGTGAAAGAAAAGTTTGTCAGTTATCATTCATATTCTCTGACAAATGGCCAGAAAATCACAAATTCTGCTAGGGTATGTAAACTTATGAGCACAACTGTGTGTGTGTGTGTGTGTGTGTGTGTGTGTGTGTGTGTGTGTGTATATATATATATATATATATATATATGTGTGTGGTTGATGAAGCATATACAGGTGCGCTGGTGACTCTTTAATATGCAATCCACAGACCACCAGTCCGGGTTTGAAGCACAGGTAAAATTAATTACCGCTGCACGTCTCTCCTATATTCACTCCAGACTCCGGGAGAAATGTTTTCTACAAGTAAAAATGAGGAGAAAGTGCGCTCATAGTGCAAATCAGTACTTTAATGGATAAAACACTGGTATGAACAATCCAGCACAGATAGTTAAAACTCATACCCTTAACACCCACACTGTGGGCTAATTACCACATGGTGAGTGAATATTCCACAAGGCTATAGCTGTGATCGCCTACCGCAGTCCGGGACCAAACACCGTATCCGGCCGTTGAACTGACCAGGACCCGTCAAGCCACCGTGCCGAGGAATCAAGCAAATCATACAGCACACTTGCAGGGAAAGATCGTCTGACAGGCCACGCCCCAACGCGTTTCGTGTATCACTTCGTCAGGAGGCTGGCCTGTCAGACGAATAGGAGGATTTTATAGGGAAAGGCCTCTCCCAGTAAAACATCACACTTCAATTAACAGTGCCGCTGCTCATTCAGCCTGCCGCAGCTGTATTAGCCTTACATAATTAGACCACATTTTCTGGTATATATCAGGTACAGCACATCTTTACAGATTATATACAAACATACATCTCAAATTGATTTTATACAATATAAAAAATAAAAATACATAAAACAATATATTTAGCGATGGTACACATAAAACACGTATCGGACACAGCTATAATAACATGATGACAAAAAAGGCACCTCAAATATCGTATAATACATGATTACTCATCACTTTGGGCATAATTCGAATACATCTTTAGAGCATATATTTATGTGAACTACATCATACTCAAAAAGATAAACATTTATCAGAAAAAAAAAATGTTGTTACAAAGTTGTTAGCCAGCAGTTACTAAGTTTCACCTTTCATCAGAAACTCATGTCTCCCAAAAAATGTCAGAGCTATACAGAAACTCAGGATTCTTTTATGCTGATATAATACAGTCTCTGCTCGTGACAAACCCATAAGAGAACAAACAATGAGAAACTACATTCACATAGTTCAAGACATATGAATTAAAAAACCCTTATATAGTGGATACATACCACCTTCAATAGAAAACTTATACACATACATCAACAAATCCACTCACCCTGAACCAATACAGAGAAGACTAAATAAAAGAATAAAAGGGGTAAGACAGACCAAGGAAGGCAACGATGTATCAAGCAGAAGGAAGAACGAAAGGGGCAACAGTATCTCGAAAAGAGGAAAGAGAGGTCATAAGCCAGTAATATATTGGAACTCAAATATAGTATATTACCTCGTTCTAATAAAGGGAGTGATCTCATAATTTTCGTTCAGCCCCCTGGGAACTAGAGTATCCAGGGACAAAATCCAAAAAGTTTCTCTCCTTAGTAGTTGTTCATCCCTATTTCCTCCCTTCTTATTATAAGCAATATGTTCAATCCCTATGAATTTTAATACACTCGGATCAGCATTATGGAACTCAGCAAAATGGCGAGGAATACTATGATTCAATACCCTATTCCTAATATTCCTGGTATGTTCCAGGATCCTGATTTTAAGGACCCTTTTGGTCTTCCCCACATATCTTAGTCCGCAGGGACAAGATAACACGTAAATGCAAAAAGTTGAGTTACAATTCATAAATGATTTTATATGTATCGGTCCTTTCCTAGTATCATTCCCTTGAAAGGTTTTAATGCCCTTTTCTGCTAAGTTGCATACTTTACAGTTACCACAACTAAAAAATCGAAGGACATAGAAGCGTTGGATGTTAATAAAAAGAAAAATACTAATTTAACCAAGGCTGAATGGGTAGCATTAAAGAAATTGTCATCGAACACTGATGTGGTAATAAAGAATGCTGATAAGGGGGGTGGGATAGTTCTTATGGATAGGGAGTATTATGTGGAGGAAGCCTATAGGCTGCTCCATGATACTAATTCATATGTAAAGTTAAAAGAGGACCCTACTAAAGAGTTTGAAAAAAAATTAGAGGTCATATTGAAAGGAGGACTAACTTCAAAATGTATTTCATTATCTGAATATAATTATCTTTTCAATAAATATCCCCGTATAGCTACTTTCTACCATCTCCCAAAAATCCATAAGAACTTATCCCACCCCCCTGGCAGACCAATTATTAGTGGTATTGGGTCCTTAACGTCCCGTATATCTGAATACGTAGATACCTGTATTAAGCATTATGTTCCGGATTTGGAGTCCTATATACAGGACTCTACAGCTGTGCTTCAACTTATAAATAATTTACAGTGGCATGAGTCTTATAAGTGGTGTTCTATAGATGTACAATCTTTGTATACATCGATACCACATGATAAAGGTATTCAAGCTGTTGATAAGAAATTAAGGGAGGATCCTGGGGTCAGTAATGAAAAACGTACCTTTATCTGCTTATGTTTAGAGTTTGTACTGAAGTATAATTATTTTAAATTTTTGGAGGAGTGGTATCAACAAGTGTGCGGTTCGGCCATGGGTAGTATTTGTGCCCCGAGTGTGGCCAACATTTATATGGGACAGTGGGAATTAGAAACAATCAGCGGTGACTTGAAGGAGAACATCATAGTATATAAGAGGTACATAGATGATGTGCTAATCGTGTGGAAGGGTACAGAAATAGATTGGGAACATTTTCTTGTTAAAATAAACGTGAATACGTATAATTTAATGTTTACAGGAACATTCAGCCCTAATAGGCTGGAGTTTCTAGATTTGGTACTATCGACTGAAAACTTTTGTTCAACAGGCAGAATTGAAATTTTTACACATTTTAAAAAAGTAGATAGCAACAGTTACTTACAGTTTGGCAGTTGCCATCTCCCACAGTGGAAGGAGAATATCCCCTACTCACAATATACGAGGCTCAGGAGAAACTGTACCGACCTGTCAAAATTTGATGAACAGGCAGATGTATATGCAGAGAGATTTAAAGAGAGAGGATATCCCGTTAGACTATTAGATTCAGCACGTGAAAAAGCAAAGGCTAAAGACCGTGAATCCCTACTGGTTTATAAGAAGAGGACTAACAATGGAAAGAAATTGTTCTGTCCAATGGTTACCCAGTTTAGTACAGGCTTTAGGGATCTGGAAAAAATAGCCAAGAAGAACTGGCATGTGTTACAGATGGATCCGATTTTGGGTCCAGAACTAGCAAAAAAAACAGATATTATATATAAGAAGGCAAAAACACTAAAATCCATGTTATCCAAAAGTTCACTACCCATAGCTGAAGCTGCGAATAGTGAATATAAATTCTTGGGAACTACAAAAGGATTTTTTAGTTGTGGTAACTGTAAAGTATGCAACTTAGCAGAAAAGGGCATTAAAACCTTTCAAGGGAATGATACTAGGAAAGGACCGATACATATAAAATCATTTATGAATTGTAACTCAACTTTTTGCATTTACATGTTATCTTGTCCCTGCGGACTAAGATATGTGGGGAAGACCAAAAGGGTCCTTAAAATCAGGATCCTGGAACATACCAGGAATATTAGGAATAGGGTATTGAATCATAGTATTCCTCGCCATTTTGCTGAGTTCCATAATGCTGATCCGAGTGTATTAAAATTCATAGGGATTGAACATATTGCTTATAATAAGAAGGGAGAAAATAGGGATGAACAACTACTA
Source organism: Pseudophryne corroboree (assembly GCF_028390025.1). NCBI lineage: Eukaryota > Metazoa > Chordata > Amphibia > Anura > Myobatrachidae > Pseudophryne > Pseudophryne corroboree. Next base: position 621,670,200 of record NC_086444.1, on the reverse strand, counting down.
AGGAGAGAAACTTTTTGGATTCTGTCCCTGGATACTCTAGTTCCCAGGGGGCTGAACGAAAATTATGAGATCACTCCCTTTATTAGAACGAGGTAATATACTATATTTGAGTTCCAATATATTACTGGCTTATGACCTCTCTTTCCTCTTTTCGAGATACTGTTGCCCCTTTCGTTCTTCCTTCTGCTTGATACATCGTTGCCTTCCTTGGTCTGTCTTACCCCTTTTATTCTTTTATTTAGTCTTCTCTGTATTGGTTCAGGGTGAGTGGATTTGTTGATGTATGTGTATAAGTTTTCTATTGAAGGTGGTATGTATCCACTATATAAGGGATTTTTAATTCATATGTCTTGAACTATGTGAATGTAGTTTCTCATTGTTTGTTCTCTTATGGGTTTGTCACGAGCAGAGACTGTATTATATCAGCATAAAAGAATCCTGAGTTTCTGTATAGCTCTGACATTTTTTGGGAGACATGAGTTTCTGATGAAAGGTGAAACTTAGTAACTGCTGGCTAACAACTTTGTAACAAATTTTTTTTTTCTTCTGATAAATGTTTATCTTTTTGAGTATGATGTAGTTCACATAAATATATGCTCTAAAGATGTATTCGAATTATGCCCAAAGTGATGAGTAATCATGTATTATACGATATTTGAGGTGCCTTTTTTGTCATCATGTTATTATAGCTGTGTCCGATACGTGTTTTATGTGTACCATCGCTAAATATATTGTTTTATGTATTTTTATTTGGTATATTGTATAAAATCAATTTGAGATGTATGTTTGTATATAATCTGTAAAGATGTGCTGTACCTGATATATACCAGAAAATGTGGTCTAATTATGTAAGGCTAATACAGCTGCGGCAGGCTGAATGAGCAGCGGCACTGTTAATTGAAGTGTGATGTTTTACTGGGAGAGGCCTTTCCCTATAAAATCCTCCTATTCGTCTGACAGGCCAGCCTCCTGACGAAGTGATACACGAAACGCGTTGGGGCGTGGCCTGTCAGACGATCTTTCCCTGCAAGTGTGCTGTATGATCTGCTCGATTCCTCGGCACGGTGGCTTGACGGGTCCTGGTCAGTTCAACGGCCGGATACGGTGTTTGGTCCCGGACTGCGGTAGGCGATCACAGCTATAGCCTTGTGGAATATTCACTAACCATGTGGTAATCAGCCCACAGTGTGGGTGTTAAGGGTATGAGTTTTAACTATCTGTGCTGGATTGTTCATACCAGTGTTTTATCCATTAAAGTACTGATTTGCACTATGAGCACACTTTCTCCTCATTTTTACTTGTAGAATATATACATATATATATATATGGACTTTTAAAGTGATAAAGTATATTGTAAACAAAGTTAAAATCAATTGTGGCTTTGTTCACAAGATACTTCCACTTTAAAAGTCATTGAGTGCCATCTATTCTTTATATATTGTATAATACTGTATATGGGGTCTGGTGGGGATATTTAATTGGGGTTGGGTACGGAATGCCACTGGTCAGAATATCCCGACCACTATATTACCAATATCTTGAATAAAATTAATTACCCTTACCCTAACCCTCCCTTCCCGCAGCCTAACCCTAACCCTTCCCAGTATACTAACATTCAGGATGCCGGCTGCTGGGATTCCGGCTTCATATATGTGTATGCTCCTTATTCTGTTCCATCCCACCATCTGTAAGTTCATTACTGACCCTGACTCACATGCAGAGACATCGTTCCTGTATTTTACTAAATGAATTCAGTGGTGCCCTCCAGTGGCCGGCGCCCCTAGGCAGCAGCCTAAAGCTGCCTAATGGTAGAGCCGGCCCTGCAGGTGACGTCAATCTCCCTCCTGGTATAGGTCATATTGGAAGGTATGCATAATATACACCCTCCCTTCCTCCAGGCTCCCCTGTTTTAAGTTCCCCGGGCCCCACCAAGGCTTAATTTGGCCCTGCAGGAGACTGTCTAGTTTCTTTGTAGCAAATTGCCATCTTGGAAAAGCCCCATCCAGGAAGGCACATATTTTAACATTAACCAGCTCCAAACAAAAAAAAGATAAAAACAGCAAAGATCCAATCAGGCAAGGTCCTGAACTCTACATGTCCATTTTGCAGAGTGATCTTGCACCGTGCATGCTGTGCAGTGAACGTATGTATGAGAATAACCCAGTATGTGTTATACAGCTGTCCTTTTGCCCATTGTAAGTCCAATTGTTTTTTTTTAATGTGTTTGTGAAAGCAAAAACAACTTAATGGCGATGATTCAGTTAGGAGTGAGTTAGAAAACTCTGTGAGTAAGTGTGCCCATTTGCAGGTTTGGGTAAAAACTGGAATGGTCCAAACCATATGGGGGGGCTGTAATCTCTCCCACTGACAGCTGTCACATGCACCACCCCACCAGATGTGACACCCCCTGGTCGGGGTGAGCACAAGTTTCAGAGTGGCAGAGTTTTCGACAGGAAATCAGTCCAGTCTGGTGTCTTGGGGTCCGGATCGTTCCGGTTTTTAAACAATACCCCCATTTACCGCATTTATGGTAGCTCCCAAACTCACAGAATGCTGCGTTATAAAATCTGTGAGTCCGGTTTGAGACCGGGGAGTGATGGAGGCAAATGTGCTGAAAAAGGGGGGCAGCTCGTTCCCCCCACCATATTTGAGAAGTGTCAAAGTACTGGGTTGCAGGTCACAGTGCGGCCGCTATCTGCAGTTATTATGGGCAGTGTCAGGACGAAGGTAAAACAAGATTTATGGTAAGAACTTACCGTTGTTAAATCTCTTTCTGCGAGGTACACTGGGCTCCACAGGGAATGACATTGAGGTGTAGAGTAGGATCTTGATCCGAGGCACCAACAGGCTCAAAGCTTTGACCTTCTTCCCAAAATGCTTAGCACCACCTCCTCTATAACCCCGCCTCCATGCACAGGAGCTCAGTTTTTGTTAACCAGTCCAATGCAGTAGCAGGCAAAAGAGACAACAACTGTTAGTAGCCACATACACCACATTCTCACGACAGGAGAAAGTGTCAGTGGCTAATGCCATACCAACCCAAAGAAGCTAAGTGCGTCAGAGTGGGCGCCTTGTGAAACCCAGTGTACCTCGCAGAAAGATATTTAACAAAGGTAAGTTTTTACCATAAATCTCGTTTTCTGCTGCTGGGTACACTGGGCTCCACAGGGAATGACATTGGGGATGTCCTAAAGCAGTTCCTTATGGGAGGGGACGCACTGTAGTGGGCACAAGAACCCGACATCCAAAGGAAGCATCCTGGAAGGCTGAAGTATCGAAGGCATAGAACCTTATGAACGTGTTCACTGAGGACAAGGTAGCCACCTTGCACAATTGTTCAAGGGGCGCACCACGGCGGGCTGCCCAAGAAGGTCCAATCGACCGAGTAGAATGGGCCTTTATGGTAGCAGGAGCTGGAAGGCCAGCCTGTACATAAGCATGTGCAATCACCATTCTAATCCATCTGACCAGGGTCTGCTTGTGAGGAGGCCAGCCACGTTTGTGAAAACCAAACAGAACAAAGAGAGAATCCGACTTCCCGATGGTGGCAGTTCTCTTCACGTAGATACGGAGAGTCCGTACCACATCCAAAGACCGCTCTTTGGAAGACAAATCAGGAGAGGCAAAGGCTGGAACCACAATCTCCTGATTAAGGTGGAAAGAAGACACCACCTTAGGTAAATACCCGGGACGTGTTCTAAGAACCGCCCCATCACGGTGAAAAATCAGATATGGTGACCTAAAAGACAAGGCACCCAAGTCCGACACCCTTCTAGCAGAGGCAATAGCCAGCAGAAACAATACCGTAAGAGAAAGCCACTTAAGGTCTGCAGATTCAAGAGGCTCAAACAGAGACCCTTGCAACGCCTCCAAAACCACGATAAGTCCCAAGGGGCCACAGGCGGGATATAAGGAGGTTGAATCCGCAACACACCCTGAGTGAACGTATGTACATCAGGTAAAGTCGCAATTTTTATCTGGAACCAAACCGACAAGGCAGAAATATGAACCTTGATGGAGGCCAGAAGAAGGCCCAAGTATAGGCCCTGTTGTTGAAAGGCCAAAAGTTTGGCTGTACTAAACTTGTAAGCATCATGATTGTTAAATGCGCACCAAGCAAAGTAAGAATTCCAGACCCTATTGTAACTCCGAGCAGAAGCCGGTTTCTGGGCCTTCAACATGGTTTGAATGACCGCCTCAGAAAATCCTTTGGCCCTCAAGACGGAAACTTCAAGAGCCACGCCGTCAAAGCCAACCAGGCCAAATCCTGATATACACAGGGGCCCTGAACGAGGAGATCTGGGTGCTGTGGAAGTAGAAGAGGACGCTCTATCGAGAGACACTGAAGGTCTGAGAACCAATGCCGTCTGGGCCATGCGGGAGCGATCAGAAGTAGGATTCCTCCTTCTTGCTTGACCTTCCTTATTACTCTGGGCAGGTGTGACACCGGAGGGAACCCGTATGGCAGCTGAAAGTTCCATGGAATTGCCAGTGCGTCCATGAATGCTGCTTGAGGATCCCTTGTCCTTGCTCCAAAGACCGGAACCTTGTGATTGTGACGCCATCAGGTCCACATCTGGCAGGCCCCACCTGTCCACGAGGAGTTGAAACACTTCTTGATGGAGGCTCCACTCTCCGGCGTGTACGTCCTGACGACTGAGAAAGTCCGCTTCCCAGCTTAGGACCCCCGGAATGAACACTGCCGATATGGCTGGCAGATGGCGTTCTGCCCACTGAAGAATCCGTGATACTTCCCTCATTGCCATGCTGCTTCGAGTGGCGCCTTGATGATTGATGTATGCCACTGTGGTGGCGTTGTCCGACTGTACTTGAACAGGTCTGTTCTGTATTAAATGTTGGGCCAGGTTCAAGGAGTTGAACACCGCCCACAATTCCAGAATGTTTATCGGGAGAAGAGACTTGCATCCGTCGTCAGAAGGACCCAGTTGGAGATCCAGAAGGGACGACCCCTGCTCAATCGTTGGTCCTGAATGTACGAGGTCAGTGACAGATGGACCTCCGGAGACAAGGAGTTCATTTGAGACCTGATCCGGTGAGGCAGGCCGTCCCACTTGGCAAGAATTAGCTTCTGCAGCGGGCGGGAATGTAATTGAGCAAACTCCACTATGTCGAAAGCCGACACCATGAGACCTAGCACTTGCATTGCCCAATGTATCGACACTTGCGGACGAGATAGGAAGCATCGAATCCTGTTCTGAATCTTCAGGACTTTCTCCTGAGACAAGAACAACCGCTGGTTGTGAGTGTCCAACAACGCCCCCAGGTGCACCATGCTCTGAACAGGGACCAAGGAAGATTTCTTCCAGTTGATGAGCTTGCAGAAACTGGATAGTCTGATCCAGATGGCGTAGGAGAATTTCTGGGGAATTTGCCAGGATCAACAAGTCATTCAGGTACGGTAGGATCCTGATGCCCTGAAAGCGGAGTACAGCCGTCATTACCACCATGACCTTGGTGAAAACTCGCGGAGCTGTGGTCAAACCAAAAGCTAACACCCAAAATTGGTAATGGAGGTTGCCAACCGCAAACCTCAAGTATTACTGATGCGACACTGCAATGGGAATATGCAAGTAAGCATCCTGTATGTCCAGGGAGACCATATAATCCCCAGGTTCCAATGCCAGAACAATAGAGCGAAGAGTTTCCATACGAAACTTGGAGTCCCTCACAAATTTGTTCAAGGACTTGAAGCTGAGAATGGGCCAGGACGACCCGTTCAATTTCGGGACTAGGAACAGCGGTGAAGAGTACCCCTTGCCTCTCTGAGCCAGAGGCACCTGTACTACCACTCCTGTGTTCAGGAGGGACTGTACCACCGAATGAAGAGTTTTAGCCTTCACCTGGTCCGAAGGGACGCCTGTCAGGCAAAATCGATGAGGGGAACGATTCTTGAAGGATATGGCGTAACCTCGAGTGACGACTTCCTGTACCCAGGCATCGGATGTGGTCCTCAACCATTCCTGGGTATACCCTAGAAGTCGGCCCCCCACCCTGGGATCCCCCAGAGGGAGACCAGCCCCGTCATGCGGCAGGCTTGTCAGTTTTGGAAGCAGGCTGACGGGCAGCCCAGGCCCGTTTGGGTTTATTGGGTTTGGAAGTGCGGACCTGTTTCGGGTACGCCTGACCTTTTATTTTCCCTGAAGGATTAAAGGAGCGAAATGGAGTAGTCTTAGCCTTCGGCACCGAAGGAGCAGTACTAGGTAGACACGCTGTTTTAGCAGAAGCTGAGTCAGCCACTATCTTGATGAGGTCTTCTCCGAAAAGAATGTCTCCCTTAAAAGGGAGTGCCTACAGGGTTTTCTTAGAGTCCAGATCCACAGACCAGGACCGTAACCAGAGAATCCGGCGAGCCAAAATGGACGTGGTAGAAGCCTTGGCCACCAGAATACCGGCATCAGAAGCCGCCTCCTTAATGTAATGAGAAGCTGTGACAATATAAGACAGACATTATCTAGCATGATCAGAAGCGTTGGATGGCAACTCCGCCTCCAGCTCCTGAGCCCACGCTTCAACAGCCTCTGCAGCCCATGTCGCTGCAATGGTGGGCCTATGCGCAGCACCAGTTAGGGACGGGTGTAAATTGCCCTTAAACAACCCTTCACACGCTTATCCGTCGGTTCTTTCAGAGACGTGACGGTAGTTACCGACAGAACTAAGAATACCACCAGCCGCGCCACCTGCGAATCCACTGGCGGTGGTGTTTCACAAATTTTACTTAGCTCCGAGGGGGTAGCGAGCCAGCATCTTCTTGTGAGGCGTGAATTTCTTTCCTGGATTTTCCCAGGATTCCTGACGTATTTCAACTAAATGGTCAGAATGAGGTAAAACTTGTTTAACCACTTTCTGACGTTTAAACCTGTTCAGTTCCTTAGGGGTGACATCAGGCTCAGTAGCGGATCTTGCAACAGGCAAGCAAGACTTTTGTCCGGGGCACCGCCTTCCGGAGGGCGCCGCACCGTGGCAAGATCCGCTACTGTGCCCCCCGCCGCTGTGCCCCCCCCGCTGTGAAGGGAACCAGACGCTACGCGTCTAGTTTTTCCCTTCGTGGAGTTGACCTTTGCTGTGCGGTGTGCGATGACATCATCGTGCACCGCACAGCATTGTGGCACAGACGCTAGGGGTCATAACTGATCTCTAATGTCTATGCTGATCCGGGGAGAGGAGCGGCGCCGGCGGCTGTCTGCAGCGGTCTGGAATCAGGAACGGGGATAGTAAGTATACTTTTTTTTTTCATTCTCTTCCAGCGGCGCTACAGGGGGCACAAATGGGGGCGTAACTGACCACGAGTCCGTGTGAAGCCACGCCCCTATAGTTTTGCCCGGGGTGCAACAAGAGCAAGAACCGGCCCTGATCAGGCTCCGGGTCATCAGTAATTTGAAGACTGGTCCTGACTCCAACAAGTCAGGAACATCCACCTGTGAAACAGATTCCCCATCAGAAGCGTCAGGATCAGAATCTGTGGGGTCAGTATAAATGCCATCCTCATCAGACGAGGAGTCTGGGACGTTGGTGGATTGTGAGGAAGTAATGGCCTGCTTAGAGGACCCCTTGGTCTTAGGCGGGCGAGGGTTAGACTTCTGAGTAGTCAGTGATTGGTTCAATTGCTGTAACTGAGCAGACAGTTGATCTGCCCACGGCGGGTTAACCGCAGGGACCATAAGCGGTTGTACCGGCACAGGAGGTCCCATAGGGGGAGTTAGTCTAGTTACCAGCGTATTCAATAGCGTGGAGAAGGTAGCCCAAGGTGGGTCATTTTGAACCCCCGTTGCTACAGTCCCACTTGGGGGTAAGGATCCCCCAGAACCTGAACCCTCAGCTGCTATGTTTTCCTCAAATGTGTCTGCAGCGTCACCACCACGCAATGTGGGATCAGCCCCAAAACCATTGCCCTTTGTAGCTGACATATCCGAAAGCTCAATGCAAGGCAACACAGTACAATGGCCCGCATTCCGAGTTGTTCGCTCGCTAGCTGCTTTTAGCAGCATTGCACACGCTAGGCTACCGCCCTCTGGGAGTGTATCTTAGCATAGCAGAATTGCGAACGAAAGATTAGCAAAACTGCTACTAAACAATTCTTTGCAGTTTCTGAGTAGCTTCAGACCTACTCACAAATTACGATCAGCTCAGTCCGTTTAGTTCCTGGTTTGACGTCACAAACACGCCCTGCGTTCGGCCAGCCACTCCCCCGTTTCTCCAGACACTCCCACGTTTTTCCCTGACACGCCTGCGTTTTTTTAGCACACTCCCGGAAAACGCTCAGTTAACACCCAGAAACGACCCTTTCCTGTCAGTCATTCACCGATCAGCAGTGCGACTGAAAAGCGTCGCTCAAACACCAGCAAATCTACTAAGTTTTGTGTTAATTAACTTAGCGCATGCGCACTGCGTACCATGTGCATGCGCAGTTAGGAACAAATCGCAACATAGCGAAAATCATCAGCGAGCGAACAACTCGGAATGACACCCCCATGTGCACTGCAGGGGAGCCAGATATAACATGTGCAGAGAGAGTTACATTTGGGTGGGTTATTTTGTTTCTGTGCATGGTAAATACTGGCTGCTTTATTTTTACACTGCAATTTAGATTGCAGATTGAACACACCACACTCAAATCTAAATCTCTCTGCACATGTTATATCTGCCTCCCCTGCAGTGCACATGGTTTTGCCCAACTGCTAACAAAGGGGGTCATTCCAAGTTGATCGCTACCTGCCGTTGTTCGCAGCACAGCGCTCAGGCTAAAAATTGGCACTTCTGCGCATGCGTATGGTGCGCACTGCGCACGCGCGTAGTACTTTCACAAAAGCCAATGTAGTTTTACACAAGGTCTAGCGACGCTTTTCAGTCGCACTGCTGATCGTTGAGTGATTGACAGGAAGTGGGTGTTTCTGGGTGGTAACTGACCGTTTTTGGGGAGTGTGTGTAAAAATGCAGGCGTGCCAGATAAAAACGCAGGAGTGGCTGGAGAAACGGGGCAGTGGCTGGCCGAACGCAGTGCGTGTTTGTGACGTCAAAACAGGAACTAAACAGTCTGAAATAATCGCATGGTAGGAGTAGGTCTGCAGCTACTCTGAAACTGCACAACTTTTTTTTTGCAGCAGCGCTGCGATCCTTTTGTTAGCACTTCTGCTAAGCTAAGATACACTCACAGAAGGTGGCAGCTTAGCGTTTGCACTGCTGCTAAAAGCAGCTAGCGAGCGAACAACTCGGAATGAGGGCCCAAGTTCCTGCTGCGATCAACTCAGAATTACACCCATAGTCACACTGTACAATACAGAAATGATGACATGCAATAAAACTGCACTGGACTAGCAATACAGAGTAGTTCTATGTATAGCTATACACTCAATAGATATAACAATGCACAGTAAAGACTTGATGCATATCACAGGGTACTTGTACTGCATAACCCTGACTAAATGCACTCTTTCTTAACTAACACTGTCAGCATACATGTAGAATACTTAAGTGTCCTGTAAAATGCACGGCGCTGACAGGCAGGTGGCTTTACAGTGGAGGATTTGCCCAAACAGTCCCAGGATCAGCTCAGCTTGTCCAAATGGCGCCCAAACGCTGACAGGTACTGAGGGAGAGAGAGATATGCAGTTCCAGGGCGGGAACATTTACTCTAAATGGCGCCCTGGGGCTGGGGGAGGGTCAAAGCCTTATCCCCCTGTGGTCGTGTGTGTGACTAACAGGAAGAAAACCGGAGCCACCACTGTAAGTACCCGGCAACCAGGACACGGGAGTATACAGCACCGCTGGGGAAGGTGATGGAGCTGCAGCAGGAGATGTCTGTCTGACATCTAACGCAGGCAGTGCCTCTGCTGCAGCCCTTGAAGTCTTCATTTTTCTTTTAACAGCTTTCTTCTCGGGGCTGCTGGAGCAGCCCCCCTGTGGTATGCCTGCTTACTGCATGGCACCAACTTCAAAACTGAGCTCCTGTGCACGGAGGCGGGGTTATAGAGAAGGCGGCGCTAGGCATTCTGTGAAGAAAGTCAGAGCTTTGAGCCTGTTGGTGCCTCGGATCAAGATCCTACTCTACACCCCAATGTCATTCCCTGTGGAGCCCAGTGTACCCCGCAGCAAAAAACCCTCCACCTCATTCCTCCCCACACCTCTTCTCAGCCTGCCCCCAGGGCCCTACTACCCCCTGCTTCAACCCTTACAGTGTGTGGCTAGTTACTGTGAGATGATTCCTCTTCTGTGGCCTTCCCTGTGCCCTTCTCACCTCCTACATCGTATGTTGTCCCCACTTCACCCTGAGTTCCCCTTAAATTATACCCTGTAAATTCTCATCACTGTCCATGCACAGCCTCAGCCAGGGTGGGAGCTATGAGTGGACCCTGTTTCATCATTTTCTACATATAGTCACTCATGTTACAGTACAGTTATGTTTTGGGGGCATATTTATTATACACATTTTATGGTAAATCACCCCAAACATCGGGATATGTAAGTATCCCCTGAAAGTATTACTGCTGCGCTTTCCCTGTTTCCCATCACTATAGCGATGGTGTTAGCCGTTGTAGTATATGGGCTATATAGCGCACAATTTGCCGTAGTGTGATTGTCCGGATCCCTCCCCGGTAACAGCCACAGGCACAACCACTGTCTAATGACCACGCATGCGTAGTAGGTCCGCAGCATAAAGTAACGTGATCCGATGCAATCACTTTAGTTTACACATTGCTAGGATGGGCTCCTATCAGAGCGCCTGTATCCTGGATGTGATTTTTAATACATATGGGCGGAAATTAATTTCTTATTGCCCAAATAATAAGAAATTCTATTTACCGAGTCTAATCCTCAATAATTAGTAAATGGGCCCCTTAATGTTGTACTTTTCATCTAATACACTAGTATCTTCATTCCCCATAGTGCCCTCTATGCTGTTTTTTTACATAAATGTGTGTGTATGTGTATGTATATAGGGGGTAATTCCAAGTTGATCGCAGCAGGAATTCTGTTAGCAATTGGGCAAAACCATGTGCACTGCAGGGGAGGCAGATATAACATGGGCAGAGAGAGTTAGATTTGGGTGTGGTGTGTTCAATCTGCAATCTAATTTGCAGTGTAAAAATAAAGCAGCCAGTATTTACCCTGCACAGAAATAAAATAACCCACCCAAATGTAACTATCTCTGCAAATGCAATGGTATCTACGTGTTTGGATAATTATGAGCAATAATCCGGTGTTGGTTTGGAGAAGATCGCATGTCGTTGCGAATAGTTATTCGCAAAGGCAGATTAAAGGTATATTTGTGTTTATTATGTACTTGTTATGCGGTGGGAATCCAGAGCTGACCAGCAGTACACACCCCTGGATCAAGGAATCGCCCATATCTTCAAACCGACCAATGACCTCTCCTGTACTGTAAACGACCATCCCACCAACCAATCGGTGGAGAGCATACAACCCCATTGTATTGTATTTTGGGCAAGGGTATATAAACCTTGCACCTGGGCCGGTCGCTCTCTCTCTCTTGCTCTAAGATCATCTTGCCAGATCGACTAGAGGACCAGATCCGGGTTGCGCAGGCGAACAAACGTACGTATCATTGGGTGTGACTCTCTCTCTGTGATTGGATTGAATTGTATTGTGTTGTACCATTTATATTTTAACTTATTGTAATCCCCTTTTACAAATATATTATTACTTGTTGCTGCTTTGGACCACAACATACAATCAAATACTGGTGTCGCATTCAGTTTCTGTTGAGCGTTTTAATAGTGTAATTGCCACACCTAGAGCTGCCTCGTGCTCTCAGCGTGTCGGTCTGTGTGTATGCACTGAGTGTAAGCTGCACGGCTATTCCGGCGTGTGTACGCAAAGTGCGTGCACAGTACGGGACTGTGTACGCTAACTGGGGACAGAGTACGTAGGTAAAGGATTTATTGCAGCGGCTTCAGTTACAGTGTGCAATAGGGGTTAGTGGCTGCTTTCCAGGAAGTATATCGAACTTTTCAGTCGAGGGCATCGTTCGGCTCGTCTCATACCCGGGTTTTGCACAACATTACAGGCGCTTGCCAGCAGCAAGGGTGGATTAGCATTATTATATTGTGTTGAGCTATCTTGTGCTGCTGAACCGCGCCTGTACTGCATTGGTTAGGGATGCTGGCGTGAACCGCAAGGACAAAGGGGGAAAAAAAAGCCATTTAAAAGTTTGTTGTTTTTTCTTTTGCACATGTAACCTTGCGTAAAGGCGCACACAGCGTACCCATACTTTGCATCCATCCCACATATTGTTGCCATAGGTTATAACGGTCATTTATAGGTTTGTGTAAAACCGGATACATCTGTGTTGCTATATACATTTGAAGTAACTGTGTTAATGATATAGTTGTAAGAACACAAAACGCAGCTCTGGCCCAGTCTTTTAGGTTAAACAGAGCAATTGTGGGGTGTGTTCGTGAGCGACAATAGTTTATATCGCTCACATTTATACTGTGTGATTTGTTTTAGTGCGGGCGCACTTTTGTACACGTGGCCCGGACAAAGTACGTGAGCGCGCACAAGCGTGAAAAGGCACGTACGGTTGCGTAATTACGCAAGTTGCGTAAGATCGCTAACGCCAAGGACAAACCACACAATAGTTCAATTTAAAGCGGAGTAGTAGATGTTTATCTACAAATAGCACATAACTATCCGGTTTCAAACGCAGATTAGAATAACATTGATAAAGTGTGTTACCTCTGGGGAAAGCTATCAGTTAACAGGAAAGGATATTTTTCTGATCAGAAAACTATAGAGTGTTAGTGTGGGCTGAAAAAGGTGTGAATGTATTGAACCCCGCTTGGTGAACTTGGTGAACTCGGTGAACTCGGTGAAACTCGGTGAACTTGGTGAGCACGGTCTAGGTGAACACGTGCAATGGAGTGTGATAAAGCTTTGTGAAGTTGTTGTTTTAAAGGTTTTTTTTTCTTGGTATTACACTCCGGCTGTTTTGGAGCACAGTGTGAAGACTCCAGTGATCCTACTACTTATAGATAGCAAGTGTCTATAAGCGGTACGATTGGACCGCACGGTTGTGTGAGCGATAAGTGGCGCAACGTGATACGAAGTTTTGCATATTTGTGCGTAAATCTCATCATCATACGCGTTGTGTAAAGCACATGCAAGCGTGATTTGTGTAAAAATTGTCTTTTAGGCAGATATTCACTGGGTACGGTAAGTTACTCCTAAAGGCCCAGGGGATATAGGCCGTAGTAGGGCCTGCACTGGCTACGCGTGTCTGCTAAATAGGGCGGATCCGTGGTACTCGGAGCAGAAGAAGTTAGTGGAAGAACTTTGAGGACTTCCACCGTTAGACTACTGTGTTTGGAGCATTTTAGGAAGTTTTCCCGTGTTAAAAGGGTCCACAATGGGAGCCAAGTGCACAACACAGGGACGTTCCTCAGTCAGGGTTCAGACAGCAGAATTGAGACCCAGGGGGTCAGCTCGGTTGGTAATGTGGGGGAAGTATGGTCCCCACACTGAGACCTTTTGTGATGAATGGACACGAATGACTGTGGGGGATAAAGCATCATTTCCTGGGATAGGTAGTTTTGATCCAGAAGTACTACACAATGTAAGGATTAGAATATGTCTGCTCAAATCCAGAAAGCAAAGGGTAAGGCATACAGATTGTTTAAACTTGTGGCAACAAGAGGGGGAGGTGCAAAGGGAGCTTGCTCGCACAGCAAGTTCCAAACCAGGCAGAAGCGTGAATGCGACAGCACCACCACCACCATATGTTGATGGAGAGAAGAGTGTCACCACCAATGATACAAAGGTAGAGGTCAGGGAAATGCGCAGTGAATGTATTAAAACTAACGCTTGTACCTTGTACCCTGTTTTACCTTCTCCCAAAGATTACAGCAACGTAGAGGATGAGCCTAGCATGATCTCAGCCCTTGCCCTGGCTGCCACCATACACGACACAAGGGTGGGCATTGCCCAACCACCAAGGGCAGTGGCCACATCAGCCAGTGAGGGGGCAGATGAGATCGTGGCGACTGGTAAGTACGGTACCGTCCATTATGCAGAAACAGTGACTCCCCGTATTGTAGAGACAAACAAGAAAGATGTGGTTGAGTTGCATCCAGTTAGGGTGATTGCAGTCCCTAATGGGAGAACTCACACTCAGGGGGTGACCCCAATCAGGAACATTGCAATGTACTGTCCAAGGTCCCGTATGGAGCTGAGGTCAATTATGGCAGAATTCCCTGACCCCAGAAAGGTTTTAGTCAGATGCCAGAAATATATAAGAGATTTAGGAATTTCCCAAGTACCCACAAATAAAGATTGGCGGATGGTGTTGCGAGCGAGTCTCCCTTCTAACATTGACATCCCAAAATGTATTACAGACTGCAACCTAGATGCAGAAGTGCCACTCACTGATGCTTACAATCAGGAGAATGTCAGGCAAATCAATATACAACTAGGTTAGTATTTCCCAGCCGTAGTTAGATGGAATAAGATTTTTTCCATAAGACAGAAAGAGAATGAACTGGCATCCGAATATTTCCACAGAGCTTTGATGGAAATGGCTAAATTCACTGGGATTGAGGATATTAGAGACAATGTCAACCACAGGGAAGTAGCTGTCTCTGTATTAATGGAGGGATTGAAGGAGGCACTGAAAACCAGGGTGCAAACTTCACTGCCAAACTGGAGGGGTATTACGGTGACTGCACTTAGGGAATCAGCACTGGAGCACGACCGTAATATCCAGAAAACCAGGGAGGCACAAGGGGAGCGGTTGATGGTGATGAGCATCCAAGCACTGGAAGGAGCACCAACTCGACCAAAATCCCAGGCCCCTGACACATGGAAAAAGCCAAGAGTTTGTTATCTGTGTAAAAGGGAAGGGCATTATGCCAGCAATTGTAACAGCACACAAAAATTCAGACCCCCTAGACAAGAACACGAACAAAGTAATTATACACATAGAGGAGATCAGGGATCATACAGGAGAGAGTACGAGCCGCATAGAGGGGAAACAAGGAGGTACCCACCACGGGAGGACTGGCGAGCCCCCGAAGACTTACCGTTATCCCCCTCACATATCATAGCCGCCAACGCCCAAAGGGTGGGTCCACGGCCCCAATAGAGGTTAGGCTACACCTGTAGTCTGCAGCCTGTGAAGCTGGTTGCTGGCCCTGGGAATGAACCTGAGGTCTTGGTCAAAGTAGCAGGAACACTACAACCATTTCTTGTAGATACAGGGGCGGCCAGATCTGTACTCAAAGCTCCAACCAATTTACTGACCACGGGCAAAACAATTTCGGCAATGGGAGTAACAGGAACAGTGCAACAATACCCTTTGAGTAGACCTGCAGAGATTACGATAGGGCCCTTGCAGACCAAACACTCTTTTCTGCTGGCTGCATCGGCTCCGACTAATCTGCTCGGCAGAGATTTATTGTGTAAAATGCGGTGTGTCATATATTGTACTCCTGAGGGTGTCTTCTTGGATATACCCAAGAATCACGTTCAAGAAGTGCAAGATATATTAGACACCCCTCAAAGGCTAATGTCGCACTCTGCTTTTATAGACAAGTGTCCATCAAAGTTAGAGGAAATGATCTCACAAATACCGGGTTCCCTTTGGACCAAAGATGGACAAGACACTGGATTGATGGCGAATGTAGCTCCAGTAGTAGTGCAAGTAAAAGATGGTAGGATAGCTCCAAAAATCCCTCAGTATCCTCTGAAGCCAGAGGTAGAATTAGGAGTGTACCCCGTCATAGAGCGCTTGCTACAACAGGGCATCCTAGTCAGGACGTCCAGCACTGCCAATAGTCCCATCTTCCCTGTGAAAAAGAGTGGGGGGAGGGGTTACCGGCTAGTGCAGGATTTAAGAGGGGTGAACAAAATAGTTGAGAGTCAATTCCCCGTAGTACCCAATCCAGCTGTCATCTTGATGCAGATCCCCGCAACCTCTTCATACTTCACTGTCATTGATCTCTGTTCTGCCTTCTTTTCTGTCCCTCTCCACCCCGACAGTCAGTACCTTTTCGCCTTCTCTTACAGGGGAGTACAGTACACCTGGACTCGTCTCCCCAAGGCTTCATTGACAGCCCAAGTATTTTCTCCCAAGCACTGCATGACTGTTTGCAATCCTTTCAACCTGAAAATGGCTCAGTGCTAATACAGTATGTTGATGACTTATTGATGTGCTCTGACTCATTTGAAACGTCCTTGGCAGATACGAAGCAGCTGCTGCTTCACCTCTCCCAGACAGGACACAAGGTTTCAAAGGATAAATTACAGTTGTGCAGTAAAAGGGTGAGGTATTTGGGGCATTGCTTGACACAAGGACAACGACACCTCACTGCTGATAGGATAGAAGAGATTCGCAACATGACTCTGCCACAAACCCAGCAACAGATCCGCACTTTCCTAGGAATGTGTGGGTACTGCCGAAACTGGATCCCAGGGTTCTCCATACTGGCTTTACCTTTGCAAGAGATGGTCTCTTCAAACAAACCATATCGGATTTCGCACACAGATGAGTCCAAACTGGCATTTGAGAGACTCAAACAGTGCCTATCACAGGCACCTGCATTAGGTATGCCAGATTATGGGAAACCCTTTGAATTGTACGGTACAGAGAGTGCTGGGTGTGCGGCAGGTGTTTTAACACAGAAACATGGTGATGCCAGCAGACCAGTAGCATACTACAGTGCACAGTTGGACACTGTAACACGGTCTCTCCCCACATGCTTGCGAAGTGTTGCAGCGATAGTTTTGCTAGTGAGTAAGAGCGAAGACGTAGTGTTAGGACACAACCTGACCGTCCATACACCTCATGCAGTATCAGCCTTACTGAACTCTGCCCAAACCAGACATGTCTCATCTGCGCGGTTTACAAGGTGGGAATTATCACTAATTGCCCCGTAACCATCACCATAAAGAGATGCAGCTCACTAAATCCTGCAACTTATCTGCCAAGTGTGCCTGGACAGGCACAAAGGGTGGAGGATGAGAATGATGGTGAAGGAGGATTTAGTGCAGACACTGATACGCATGATTGTATGGAATATCTGAACCAGACTTTCACTGCGAGACCTGACATTAGTGACAACCCACTGGAAAACATAGATTTTACTTTTTACACTGACGGTAGTTGCCACATACAGACGGACTCGGTAGACCTGTGTACTGGATATGCAGTCGTAGATGACAGAGGTATCATAGAAGCTGAGCCCCTGGGCCCACCGCACTCAGCACAAGTTGCTGAGCTGGTCGCCCTAACCAGAGCGTGTGAATTGGCCAAGGGTAAGTCAGCTAATATATACACAGATTCTAGGTATGCCTTTGGAGTGGTACATGATTTCGGGGCCCTCAGAAATTTCATGACAGCAGCTGGCACACCCGTAGCGCATGCGACCCACATCAAAAGATTGCTATCAGCAATACAAGACCCCGACAGAGTGGCTGTTATCAAGTGCAAAGCCCACACTTACAGTCAAGACCCAGTGTCACTTGGTAACAGCCGGGCAGACGAAGCTGCCAAGGCAGCAGCAAGTTCAGCCACACTAACCAACATCACACCACTGATGACATTTAACACAATAAGCACACAACAACTCATTGAAATGCAAGATTTGTGTTCCCTGCAGGAGAAGTCCGTCTGGAAGGCGAAGGGATATGGAAGAGAGTCTTCGGGCCTCTGGACAGATGGGCACGGTAAGCCAGTGGCCCCCAAGGCATATCTTCCAGCCCTAGCAGAAGCAGCTCACGGCCTGACCCACTTGGGCAAGGAAGGTATGTGCAAACTGGTCAGGGCATACTGGAGTGCACCAGGGTTCTCATCTCATGCAGGTAGGAGGGCAATGGCTTGTATCACCTGCATAAGAAAGAATGTTGGGAAGACAATACAGACGGAACCATCCCATATCCCTCCTACGGACGGACCCTTCCAGGTAATACAAATAGACTTCATACAGTTACCACCCTGTGGGAATCTGAAATATGTCCTAATGTGTACAGATGTCTTTTCAAATTGGGTAGAAGCATTCCCCGCTGCCACAAATACTGCTACGTTCACTGCAAAGAAAATTGTGCAGGAATTTGTGTGTAGATATGGTATCCCTAGAATAATTGAAAGTGATAGGGGTACCCATTTTACAGGTGAAGTCTTTCAGGTCATGTGCAAACTGATGGGTATTAATAGCATGCTACATACTCTGTACCGGCCACAGGCGAGCGCAAAGGTGGAGAGAATGAATAGCACTATTAAGAACAAGCTTAGCAAAGTGATGGTTGAAACTGGATTGTTGTGGCCAGAGGCATTGCCACTAGTGTTGTACAGCATCAGAACCACTCCCAGGTCACCACTTAACCTATCACCCTTTGAAGTTCTTTTTGGGCGAAAACCTCACTTAATGATTGACCCCCAGGATGATTTGAAATGTAATAATGAAGTGACTGTGCAATATTTGGTTAGGATGAGCCAGCAGCTCAGAAATCAACAAAGAAATCTAAAGCTGGTGATTCCTGACCTACCAAACAGTAATTGTCATGACATTGAACCTGGGGATTATGTGATGATTCGAAATTTCTTACGCTCAGGTTGCCTCATAGACAGGTGGGAAGGACCATACCAAGTTTTGTTAACCAGCACAACAGCATTGAAGGTTGCCGAGAGAGAGACTTGGGTCCACTCGTCCCATTGCAAGAAGGTTGCTGACCCGGAGAAGACTCGTGACAAAGAGCAGGTGGAAGAGAACCTTGTATCACTAGAGTGCTTGTTCCGGGAAAGTTGAGAGGCAGGACTGTTGAAAGGCATCTGAGCACGGAGAGTAACGAGAGTTAGAACGGTTGTCGTACCATTTTCTTTTTTCACCTCCCCCTGCATTTTTCCTTTCTTTTCTCCTTCTTATTTTCCTCCTTTCCCCTAACGAAATGGATCGGTTACAAGAGACTGCGTTTCGGGTTCTGTTAGTGACTTTGGTTTTAATAAGGACAACTTGTTTTTGTGAGGGTCCCAGAGAGGTGGGTCCCAAGGATCTGGAGTGAGTTCTGATGGAGAGTATGGGTTGGTAGGACCCCAGGATCAGCGTATCACTTTCACCAAGGCTAGCATCAGAAAAAGGAAATCCACAAACCGGAACCCAACTCATCAATCACCAAAAATGTCATTTTATTGTTGTATGTACCGTTACATGTCTTCTGTTCATCTCTGTAGGGCTAGGTTAGTGAAACACACATAGTCATTAGATAATAGGGACACATAATTGCTCACACATATGGATCCCCACGATGTATCATCAGATAAATGTGCTCCCCATTTATCATATAGCTCGGTGGAGTTTGTTGGACCATGGGGGTCATTCCGAGTTGTTCGCTCGTTATTTTTTTCTAGCAACGGAGCGATTAGTCGCTAATGCGCATGCGCAATGTCCGCAGTGCGACTGCGCCAAGTAAAATTGCTATGCAGTTAGGAATTTTACTCACGGCATTACGAGGTTTTTTCTTCGTTCTGGTGTTCGTAATGTGATTGACAGGAAGTGGGTGTTTGTGGGCGGAAACTGGCCGTTTTATGGGAGTGTGTGAAAAAACGCTACCGTTTCTGGGAAAAACGCGGGAGTGGCTGGAGAAACGGAGGAGTGTCTGGGCGAACGCTGGGTGTGTTTGTGACGTCAAACCAGGAACGACAAGCACTGAAATGATCGCACTGGCAAAGTAAGTCTCAAGCTACTCAGAAACTGCACAGAGAAGTCTTTTCGCAATATTGCGAATCTTTCGTTCGCAATTTTACTATGCTAAGATACACTCCCAGTAGGCGGCGGCTTAGCGTGTGCAAAGCTGCTAAAAGCAGCTTGCGAGCGAACAACTCGGAATGAGGGCCCATGTACAGGCCCTTAATACGGGATGAGAAGGAATATAATGAATACTTCACAAAACCTAGAAGCTTACACTGCACGATGATACATTCCCCTCAAACATTTACTCATACATACACGCTTTTTCCTATCACAATAGGCCACACATTTTCTCACCTATGACTTTTTCTCTCACTTCAAGGTGCATACTCTAACACTGTATCTATGTATTATTATGTAAATATTTTCTGCATATTAATTATGGCAGTTATTGTTGACTGCCAAAGGGTGGTCTGTCGAAGTCGGAAAATATTACAAACCCGAACTACACATACAGACACCATTCAGAGTGGCTTCTGTGCGGTTGCGTATTAGCCGTGCGTGCGCACACCCGGACGCTGCATACATTGGCTCGAGAAGCCCTGCGTATTAGCGTGGGGTGTGGGTAAATACGGCGACATACGCAGTCGCATAGAAAGGTCCCCAAAGCCATGTTCCATATTCAATCCTTATAGTACAGAATTTGTACAGACTGTAATCTTCAAAGGCAAGTTACTGTTCACACACAAGCTAATCAAACCACACAAACACATTCTTCTAAAACAATGTCTTGAATTTATCAAGACATGTCTTGTTTACGCAAAGGTTTGTGATCATGGAGGTCATTCCGAGTTGTTCGCTCGCAAGGCGATTTTAGCAGAGTTGCTCACGCTAAGCCGCCGCCTACTGGGAGTGAATCTTAGCATCTTAAAATTGCGAACGAAGTAATCGCAATATTGTGATTACACACCTCGTAGCAGTTTCTGAGTAGCTTCAGACTTACTCGGCATCTGCGATCAGTTCAGTGCTTGTCGTTCCTGGTTTGACGTCACAAACACACCCAGCGTTCGCCCAGACACTCCTCCGTTTCTCCGGCCACTCCTGCGTTTTTTCCGGAAACTGTAGCGTTTTTTCCCACACGCCCATAAAACGGCCTGTTTCCGCCCAGTAACACCCATTTCCTGTCAATCACATTACGATCGCCAGACCGATGAAAAAGCCGTGAGTAAAATTACTAAGTGCATAGCAAATTTACTTGGCGCAGTCGCAGTGCAGACATTGCGCATGCGCATTAAGCGGAAAATCGCTGCGATGCGAAGATTTTTACCGAGCGAACAACTCGGAATGAGGGCCCATGAAACAGGCACGCTGATCTGTGAGGAAAGTAAATATCTCTAGTTATCCTTATTGTTTCAGAGTGTATACTGAAGACAACACAAACCGAACAAGTCATCGTTTGGTGGGAGCCAGAACAATGGGAGACAAATATCCCTGTACTGTAAACGACCATCCCTCCAACCAATCGGTGGAGAGCATACAACCCCATTGTATTGTATTTTGGGCAAGGGTATATAAACCTTGCACCTGGGCCGGTCGCTCTCTCTCTCTTGCTCTAAGGTCATCTTGCCAGATCGACTAGAGGACCGGATCCGGGTTGCGCAGGCGAACAAACGTACGTATCATTGGGTGTGACTATCTCTCTGTGATTGAATTGTATTGTGTTGTACCATTTATATTTTAACTTATTGTAATCCCCTTTTACAAATATATTATTACTTGTTGCTGCTTTGGACCACAACATACAATCAAATACTGGTGTCGCATTCAGTTTCTGTTGAGCGTTTGTATAGTGTAATTGCCACACCTAGAGCTGCCTCGTGCTCTCAGCGTGTCGGTCTGTGTGTATGCACTGAGTGTAAGCTGCACGGCTATTCCGGCGTGTGTACGCAAAGTGCGTGCACAGTAAGGGACTGTGTACGCTAACTGGGGACAGAGTACGTAGGTAAAGGATTTATTACAGCGGCCGCAGCGGCTTCAGTTACAGTGTGCAATAAGGGTTAGTGGCTGCTTTCCAGGAAGTATATCGAACTTCTCAGGTGCCTCATGGATTCTATATCTCCGTACAAAGTGGTGAGAGATACAAAATTGGGATAAATGATGAGAGTTTGGCAAGGAAAATATTAGTACATTAAAATAAGGACGCTTTTTTCAGGTAACAAAATAATCTTCTATATATACAAAAGGCAAAAAAGGAGATTGACTCACTGATTGACTCATCACGAAATCTCTTAAACCACAAGGCCTACAATCTTGAAACTTGGCAGGTAGCTTCTCCTTAGGTCCCAGGTGCTTGCTAAGAACAGGTTTTACAAATGTCACTGCCCATCCACGGAAATAGCCAAAAATGGATGTGTGTATGTATGTATGTATGTATGTATGTATGTATGTATGTATGTATATATGCATGCATGTATGTATGTATGTATGTATGTATGTATGTGTATATGTATGTTCCAGCATAACTCCTGAATGCATGCAGCAATTTACTTCAAACTTGGTACACATATGATTTACAATCTGGGAATAAACACTGTGGGGGTAACACACCCCTAGCACCCCTAGGGGTGAGGCAGCAGCACAGAGTCTTCCAGCAGACAGCATAACTCTTGAATGGCTGGAGCAATATACACCAAACTTGGTACACATATGACTTACAATCTGGGAACAAACACTGTGGGGGTAATACACCCCTAGGGGTGGGACAGTAGCACAGAGTATATCAGGAGGCAGCATAACTCTGGAATGCCTGGACAAATTTACACCAAACTTGCTACACATATGACTTACAATCAGGGAACAAACACTGTGCAGGTAAGACACCCCTAGTACCCCTACAGGTGAGGCAGCAGTACAGAGTATTTCAGCAGACAGCATCACTCTGGAATGCCTGGTGCAATTTACACCAAACTTAGTACATATGACTTACAATCTGGGAATAAACAGTGTGCGGGGTAACACACCCCTAGGGGTGGGCCAGCAGCACAGACTATATCAGGACATGCATGATATGTCAGTGACGACAGGTCTGCATGTGATAGTGGCAGTGACATGATGTGAGGAGAGGAATGGAGGTAGCAGGAAGCCACATGCTGAGAGTTATATGGTGGGAGGAGCATGGTCCCCAGCAGCATAGAGTATATTAGGAGATGCATGATATGTCAGGCAGGACAGGGCTGCATGTGACAGGGGCAGGGACATGATGTCAGGAAGTGAATGGAGGTAGCATGAACCCACACACTGAGAGTTATATAGTGGAAGTAGCCGGCTCCCCCAGCAGCACAGAGTATATCAGGAGCTGCATAATGTGCTGTGCTATATAAGAAATGTAGATGTAAATAAATTGATAATTTCACAGGTGCACTGACATGATGTGAGGAGGGGAATGGAGGCAGCAGGAAGCCACAGACTGAGAGTTGTATAGTGGGAAGAGCAGGGTTCCTTGGGGGACCAAAAAGGTGTTCGGCCACTACACAAAGTGCGTCAGGGAAGCAAGATATGCCTATATACTAGATCTCCAACCAACGTAAATTAATGAACAACTATAATTCTAATTTACCTTCCTCATCCTGTAGCAAAGCACGGGTATTCAGCTAGTGGTAATATATATATTATATTCACAGCAAACGCAACAACTATCACATGCAATTAATACTCCTTTCAGACCACCAGCAATAATCCGGGTTATTGCATGTGAATGTGCAGTATCCCGGGTTGCAGCACAGTCTGAAAGGGTCCCAGTTGATATAACCCAGGTCGAGCGATTTGGTATTTCAGCTCATCCAACGTTAAATTAACTTTAAATTTAAAGATTCAGGTGTAATTTAATAATTCATTAAAAGTAAATATATATACTGTATTGTAGCAAAAAATATATATATCACCCAGTTAAACTGTATTGGTCACTTTAACCAGCAGCTCTCAGTGAGCGCACATGTTCAACCTGTCCCACGGTGCAGAATGAATTGGTAAGCCGGGTGTATGTGATCCGGCACCCATTCACACCATAGGAAGAGGCGGCGCTTAGAGACCAACCCGGCATTAAGCTATGTCGGCCCTCCAGTCTGAAAGGGGTCTCAACTGGGTTGCATGACAAGGACCCGTGTACAAATCCCGGGTGTGACCTGGCTATAAGCGGTCTGAACCTCATGTAACCTCATGATAAATGCAGTTTTGCACTGATGTCAGTTTGAATTCAGCATACATAAATAGTTTATAGTTATATAGCAAAATTATTTGTAGTAGTATAGCAGTGAGTAGAAAAATGTAATACGCCTTTTCATATGATCAAGATGGAGCCATTTTTATAGCTTATGTGTCCGTATATCAGTGAAACAACAAGTTGCTATTGAGGGTTTGTGGCTCCAAATCTGATTAATTATATCCATTGTCTAACTAACATGTAATAAGTTAATTAGCAGCTGTATTTATCACCATGCAATGTCTCTTAGAAACGACTGACCTACCACATTCTTCCAGTGAAGTTGGAAGGCTTGTGGATTTTATCTACTTTAAGATGCTTGTATCCGCATCAGTTGCCTGGCTAATTTGATCATTTGAAACTTTATTGTTCCAAATGGCTATGTTCAGCAAATATATGCCAAAATCACTAGCAATCCCAATCAGTAAATCAGTAATAATAATCAAATATCATTTGATCAGTTAACTAATTACTAGTGATGAGCGGGTTCGGTTTCTCGGAATCCGAACCCGCCGAACTTCAGCTTTTTTTACACGGGGCCGAGCAGGCTCGGATCCTCCCGCCTTGCTCGGTTAACCCGAGCGCGCCCGAACGTCATCATCCCGCTGTCGGATTCTCGCGAGGCTCGGATTCTATTGCGAGACTCGGATTCTATATAAGGAGCCGCGCGTCGCCGCCATTTTCACACGTGCATTGAGATTGATAGGGAGAGGACTTGGCTGGCGTCCTCTCCGTTTATAGAGAAGAGAGTAGAGAGTTAGAGACACTATTTACTAATTTTGGGGAGCATATTAGGACTGGAGTACTACTACTTGCTGATAGTGTGACCAGTGACCATTGACCACCAGTTTAATTAATCCGTTCTCTGCCTGAAAAAAAACGATACACAGTGTGACACAGTCACATACCATATCTGTGCTCAGCCTCAGTGTGCTGCATCATCATATGTAATACTGTATATCTGACTGTGCTGAGTGCTCACTGCTCACACAGCTTAATTGTGGGGGAGACTGGGGAGCAGTTAGAGCAGGAGTACATAAATAATATATTTTAAGTACAGTGCACACTTTTGCTGCCAGAGTGCCACACTGCCAGTGTGACTGACCAGTGACCACACTGACCACCAGTATATTGTGATTGTCTGCTTAGGACGGAGTACTACTTGCTGATAGTGTGACCAGTGACCAGTGACCACCACCAGTTTAATTAATCCGTTCTCTGCCTGAAAAGAAACGATACACAGTGTGACACAGTCACATACCATATCTGTGCTCAGCCCAGTGTGCTGCATCATATGTAATACTGTATATCATTATCTGACTGTGCTGAGTGCTCACTGCTCACACAGCTTAATTGTGGGGGAGACTGGGGAGCAGTTATAGCAGGAGTACATATTTTAAGTACAGTGCACACTTTTGCTGCCAGAGTGCCACTGCCAGTGTGACTGACCAGTGACCACTGACCACCAGTATATTGTGATTGTCTGCTGACCACCAGTATATTGTGATTGTCTGCCTGAAAAAGTTAAACACTCGTCGTGTGGTGTTTTTATAAACGCATTCTGCAGACAGTGTCCAGCAGGTCCGTCATTACATAATATATACCTGTCCGGCTGCAGTACTAGTGTGATATATATATATTTTAATTTTATCTCATTATCATCCAGTCTATATTAGCAGCAGACACAGTACGGTAGTCCACGGCTGTAGCTACCTCTGTGTCGGCAGTCGCTCGTCCATCCATAATTGTATACCACCTACCCGTGGTTTTTTTTTTTTCCTATCTTCTTGATACTAGTAGCTTACTTTAGGAGTCTGCAGTGCTGACAGACAGTGTCCAGCAGGTCCGTCATTACATAATATATACCTGTCCGGCTGCAGTACTAGTGTGATATATATATATATTTTAATTTTATCTCATTATCATCCAGTCTATATTAGCAGCAGACACAGTACGGTAGTCCACGGCTGTAGCTACCTCTGTGTCGGCAGTCGCTCGTCCATCCATAATTGTATACCACCTACCCGTGTTTTTTTTTTTTCTATCTTCTTGATACTAGTAGCTTACTTTAGGAGTCTGCAGTGCTGACAGACAGTGTCCAGCAGGTCCTTCATTACATAATATATACCTGTCCGGCTGCAGTACTAGTGTGATATATATATATATATATTTTAATTTTATCTCATTATCATCCAGTCTATATTAGCAGCAGACACAGTACGGTAGTCCACGGCTGTAGCTACCTCTGTGTCGGCAGTCGCTCGTCCATCCATAATTGTATACCACCTACCCGTGTTTTTTTTTTTTTCTATCTTCTTGATACTAGTAGCTTACTTTAGGAGTCTGCAGTGCTGACAGACAGTGTCCAGCAGGTCCGTCATTACATAATATATACCTGTCCGGCTGCAGTACTAGTGTGATATATATATATATATTTTAATTTTATCTCATTATCATCCAGTCTATATTAGCAGCAGACACAGTACGGTAGTCCACGGCTGTAGCTACCTCTGTGTCGGCAGTCGCTCGTCATCCATAAGTATACTAGTATCCATCCATCTCCATTGTTTACCTGAGGTGCCTTTTAGTTGTGCCTATTAAAATATGGAGAACAAAAATGTTGAGGTTCCAAAAATAGGGAAAGATCAAGATCGACTTCCACCTCGTGCTGAAGCTGCTGCCACTAGTCATGGCCGAGACGATGAAATTCCATCAACGTCGTCTGCCAAGGCCGATGCCCAATGTCATAGTACAGAGCATGTAAAATCCAAAACACCAAATATCAGTAAAAAAAGGACTCAAAAATCTAAAATAAAATTGTCGGAGGAGAAGCGTAAACTTGCCAATATGCCATTTACCACACGGAGTGGCAAGGAACGGCTGAGGCCCTGGCCTATGTTCATGGCTAGTGGTTCAGCTTCACATGAGGATGGAAGCACTCAGCCTCTCGCTAGAAAAATGAAAAGACTCAAGCTGGCAAAAGCACAGCAAAGAACTGTGCGTTCTTCGAAATCCCAAATCCACAAGGAGAGTCCAATTGTGTCGGTTGCGATGCCTGACCTTCCCAACACTGGACGTGAAGAGCATGCGCCTTCCACTCTTTGCACGCCCCCTGCAAGTGCTGGAAGGAGCACCCGCAGTCCAGTTCCTGATAGTCAGATTGAAGATGTCAGTGTTGAAGTACACCAGGATGAGGAGGATATGGGTGTTGCTGGCGCTGGGGAGGAAATTGACAAGGAGGATTCTGATGGTGAGGTGGTTTGTTTAAGTCAGGCACCCGGGGAGACACCTGTTGTCCGTGGGAGGAATATGGCCATTGACATGCCTGGTGAAAATACCAAAAAAATCAGCTCTTCGTTGTGGAAGTATTTCAACAGAAATGCGGACAACATTTGTCAAGCCGTGTGTTGCCTTTGTCAAGCTGTAATAAGTAGGGGTAAGGAAGTTAACCACCTCGGAACATCCTCCCTTATACGTCACCTGCAGCGCATTCATAATAAGTCAGTGACAAGTTCAAAAACTTTGGGCGACAGCGGAAGCAGTCCACTGACCAGTAAATCCCTTCCTCTTGTAACCAAGCTCACGCAAACCACCCCACCAACTCCCTCAGTGTCAATTTCCTCCTTCCCCAGGAATGCCAATAGTCCTGCAGGCCATGTCACTGGCAATTCTGACGAGTCCTCTCCTGCCTGGGATTCCTCCGATGCATCCTTGCGTGTAACGCCTACTGCTGCTGGCGCTGCTGTTGTTGCTGCTGGGAGTCGATGGTCATCCCAGAGGGGAAGTCGTAAGACCACTTTTACTACTTCCACCAAGCAATTGACTGTCCAACAGTCCTTTGCGAGGAAGATGAAATATCACAGCAGTCATCCTGCTGCAAAGCGGATAACTGAGGCCTTGGCATCCTGGGTGGTGAGAAACGTGGTTCCGGTATCCATCATTACTGCAGAGGCAACTAGAGACTTGTTGGAGGTACTGTGTCCCCGGTACCAAATACCATCTAGGTTCCATTTCTCTAGGCAGGCGATACCGAAAATGTACACAGACCTCAGAAAAAGAGTCACCAGTGTCCTAAAAAATGCAGCTGTACCCAATGTCCACTTAACCACGGACATGTGGACAAGTGGAGCAGGGCAGGGTCAGGACTATATGACTGTGACAGCCCACTGGGTAGATGTATGGACTCCCGCCGCAAGAACAGCAGCGGCGGCACCAGTAGCAGCATCTCGCAAACGCCAACTCTTTCCTAGGCAGGCTACGCTTTGTATCACCGGTTTCCAGAATACGCACACAGCTGAAAACCTCTTACGGCAACTGAGGAAGATCATCGCGGAATGGCTTACCCCAATTGGACTCTCCTGTGGATTTGTGGCATCGGACAACGCCAGCAATATTGTGTGTGCATTAAATCTGGGCAAATTCCAGCACGTCCCATGTTTTGCACATACCTTGAATTTGGTGGTGCAGAATTATTTAAAAAACGACAGGGGCATGCAAGAGATGCTGTCGGTGGCCAGAAGAATTGCGGGACACTTTCGGCGTACAGGCACCACGTACAGAAGACTGGAGCACTACCAAAAACGCCTGAACCTGCCCTGCCATCATCTGAAGCAAGAAGTGGTAACGAGGTGGAATTCAACCCTCTATATGCTTCAGAGGTTGGAGGAGCAGCAAAAGGCCATTCAAGCCTATACAATTGAGCACGATATAGGAGGTGGAATGCACCTGTCTCAAGCGCAGTGGAGAATGATTTCAACGTTGTGCAAGGTTCTGCTGCCCTTTGAACTTGCCACACGTGAAGTCAGTTCAGACACTGCCAGCCTGAGTCAGGTCATTCCCCTCATCAGGCTTTTGCAGAAGAAGCTGGAGACATTGAAGGAGGAGCTAAGACAGAGCGATTCCGCTAGGCATGTGGGACTTGTGGATGGAGCCCTTAATTCGCTTAACAAGGATTCACGGGTGGTCAATCTGTTGAAATCAGAGCACTACATTTTGGCCACCGTGCTCGATCCTAGATTTAAAACCTACCTTGGATCTCTCTTTCCGGCAGACACAAGTCTGCTGGGGTTTAAAGACCTGCTGGTGAGAAAATTGTCAAGTCAAGCGGAACGCGACCTGTCAACATCTCCTCCTTCACATTCTCCCGCAACTGGGGGTGCGAGGAAAAGGCTCAGAATTCCGAGCCCACCCGCTGGCGGTGATGCAGGGCAGTCTGGAGCGACTGCTGATGCTGACATCTGGTCCGGACTGAAGGACCTGCCAACGATTACGGACATGTCGTCTACTGGCACTGCATATGATTCTCTCCCCATTGAAAGAATGGTGGAGGATTATATGAGTGACCGCATCCAAGTAGGCACGTCAGACAGTCCGTACTTATACTGGCAGGAAAAAGAGGCAATTTGGAGGCCCTTGCACAAACTGGCTTTATTCTACCTAAGTTGCCCTCCCACAAGTGTGTACTCCGAAAGAGTGTTTAGTGCCGCCGCTCACCTTGTCAGCAATCGGCGTACGAGGTTACTTCCAGAAAATGTGGAGAAGATGATGTTCATTAAAATGAATTATAATCAATTCCTCCGTGGAGACATTGACCAGCAGCAATTGCCTCCACAAAGTACACAGGGAGCTGAGATGGTGGATTCCAGTGGGGACGAATTGATAATCTGTGAGGAGGGGGATGTACACGGTGATATATCGGAGGATGATGATGAGGTGGACATCTTGCCTCTGTAGAGCCAGTTTGTGCAAGGAGAGATTAATTGCTTCTTTTTTGGGGGGGGTCCAAACCAACCCGTCATTTCAGTCACAGTCGTGTGGCAGACCCTGTCACTGAAATGATGGGTTGGTTAAAGTGTGCATGTCCTGTTTATACAACATAAGGGTGGGTGGGAGGGCCCAAGGACAATTCCATCTTGCACCTCTTTTTTCTTTAATTTTTCTTTGCGTCATGTGCTGTTTGGGGAGTATTTTTTTGAAGGGCCATCCTGCGTGACACTGCAGTGCCACTCCTAGATGGGCCAGGTGTTTGTGTCGGCCACTAGGGTCGCTTAGCTTACTCACACAGCTACCTCATTGCGCCTCTTTTTTTCTTCTTTGCGTCATGTGCTGTTTGGGGAGTGTTTTTTGAAGGGCCATCCTGCGTGACACTGCAGTGCCACTCCTAGATGGGCCAGGTGTTTGTGTCGGCCACTAGGGTCGCTTAGCTTACTCACACAGCTACCTCATTGCGCCTCTTTTTTTCTTTGCGTCATGTGCTGTTTGGGGGGTGTTTTTTGGAAGGGCCATCCTGCGTGACACTGCAGTGACACTCCTAGATGGGCCAGGTGTTTGTGTCGGCCACTTTGGTCGTTGAGCTTAGTCACACAGCTACCTCATTGCGCCTCTTTTTTTCTTTGCATCATGTGTTGTTTGTGGAGTGTTTTTTGGAAGGGCCATCCTGCGTGACACTGCAGTGCCACTCCTAGATGGGCCAGGTGTTTGTGTCGGCCACTTGGGTCGCTGAGCTTAGTCACACAGCTACCTCATTGCGCCTCTTTTTTTCTTTGCGTCATGTGTTGTTTGGGGAGTGTTTTTTGGAAGGGCCATCCTGCGTGACACTGCAGTGCCACTCCTAGATGGGCCAGGTGTTTGTGTCGGCCACTTGGGTCGCTTAGCTTAGTCATCCAGCGACCTCGGTGCAAATTTTAGGACTAAAAATAATATTGTGAGGTGTGAGGTGTTCAGAATAGACTGAAAATGAGTGGAAATTATGGTTTTTGAGGTTAATAATACTTTGGGATCAAAATGACCCCCAAATTCTATGATTTAAGCTGTTTTTTAGGGTTTTTTGAAAAAAACACCCGAATCCAAAACACACCCGAATCCGACAAAAAAAATTCGGTGAGGTTTTGCCAAAACGCGTTCGAACCCAAAACACGGCCGCGGAACCGAACCCAAAATCAAAACACAAAACCCGAAAAATTTCAAGTGCACATCCCTACTAATTACACTAATCAAGCTACATATGGGCCCTCATTCCGAGTTGTTCGCTCGCAAGGCGATTTTAGCAGTATTGCACACGCTAAGCCGCCGCCTACTGGGAGTGAATCTTAGCTTCTTAAAATTGCGAACGAAAGATTCGCAATATTGCGATTACACATCTCGTAGCAGTTTCAGAGTAGCTTCAGACTTACTCGGCATCTGCGATCAGTTCAGTGCTTATCGTTCCTGGTTTGACGTCACAAACACACCCAGCGTTCGCCCAGACACTCCTCCGTTTCTCCGGCCACTCCTGCGTTTTTTCCGGAAACGGTAGCGTTTTTTCCCACACGCCCATAAAACGGCCTGTTTCCGCCCAGTAACACCCATTTCCTGTCAATCACATTACGATCGCCGGAGCGAAGAAAAAGCCGTGAGTAAAAATACTATCTTCATTGCAAAATTACTTGGCGCAGTCGCAGTGCGGACATTACGCATGCGCACTAAGCAGAAAATCACTGCGATGCGATGAAATTTACCGAGCGAACGACTCGGAATGAGGGCCATGGTTTGGCTATTTGTTGTGAATCACATATGGGTTCTTTTTTTTAGCATATAGAATGGTGAAATTGTATTCTGCCTCATGCAGCCTAGTAACCGAGTTACCGAGTTAATAGAGATTTGGTGTAAAAAGCCCACAACACCAATGTAATGATGCCACCGCTGCAATCACACTCTCTCCGTATTAGCCCTTTTCTTCTGCTGAGATGATAGTCCCAGGGAGAAACAGCAGGATGTTCGACTCTATGCACTAATGAATGCATACCTAGAGAGCTGTGTGCACACATCAAACATGGCTTGTCTCTATCGTCATTCAATCAGGTCACAGGGTGGTCTACTTCAGATACATCTGTTTTCTTAAAATATTGTTTTATCCACATATTGCTGTGAATTCCGAATGAGTCAGAACTCCCCTCTTGCTATTAAACCATCTATGGAGTGCATGATTCAGAATGTTTGCATCAAATCTCAGATAAGAGATTTACTACATGGTCATTTTGCTTAACAATGCAAATAAATCTGTATCTCACGGTAGGCGCCTTGATAATGAACAGTTTTTACATTCAGCATATGTAAATGCTAATTGACCTCCTACAGTCAGTCCCACTGATGTTTTAGCATATATTTACTAGTGTATTGGCACAAAATAGAATTTTTCTATAAAAAAACAAAAAACAAATAGCTGAGATTTTCAAGGGTTTTGGCTAGCAGTTCAGCTCTACAGTGTTGTGTTTTCTGGCCAGACTGTAATGGTCAATAACAAACATTGACATTTGTATTGGTGTACAGAACATTTGATTCTATGTAAATTACTCTATTAGCCAAGAAAAACAACACACTGGTGTATAATCCAATTCCTCTTTCTGGTGTTCTTATTGTCAAGATCAGTTTACAGGTGGAAACACTGGATGGTCTGGCTGGATCACTTGTGGTATTATTAAGGGATGCGGTTAGCATCCAGACGTCCTGGTCAGATGACCAACGCTGGAATCCCAACACTATTACAATTCCGTCACCGGAACCTCGACCAACGTCATACCGAGGGTAAGTATTGGGGTGAGGGTTAGAGTTGGGGACCAGGAGGTGAGTTAGGGTTAGTCACCAGTTGGGTGGGGTTAGCCGTCGCCACCACCCCCTGTGTCCTTAGCCCTAGCCGCCATCCCCTGGGATTAGCCATAGCTGACACCCCCTGTTTCCTTAGCTTTGGCCGCCACCCCAGGCAGGTTAAGGTTAGGGTAGGGGAGGGGTAAATTAATTACACCGTTTCCTGTCAGCATTCTAAATGTTGGGATGCCGCAAAAGATCATGTGGGGGGCTGCTGTGGCTCCTAATGGTTGGTCCCTCTGCAACCAATTTATTGTATGTGCTGTCTACAATGCACATTAGCAATCAACAATCAGTTACTTCTACAATCCTCACATGTTAATAGGGACTGTGAAAGTTGCAATATTATCAAGCTCTGAAAATAAATATGTCCTTTAAGGAGCACAGTGTTCATATTAGTAACAGTGTAGATTGTTATGGGCCGGCTGACTAACCTAAGTACATGAATATGCCATGTGCTTGGCTTGTTTTTACTAACAGTGTGCACATCAATATCAACTTCATAAAGGAAAGCAGTATTATTGTCCCATGGTCCCCTGCAACTCCAATGGACTACTTCACCAATCTATCTATCTATCTATCTATCTATCTATCTATCTATCTATCTATCTATCTATCTATCTATCTATCCAGAGAGAGAGAGAGAGAGAGAGAGAGAACACCATAGAATTTGACGGCAGATAACAACCAATTGGCCCATCCAGTCTGCCCCTTTTTTAACCATATTGTTACCGCAAGCCCTATTTCATCCTTATGTCTATCCCATGCATGTTTAAATTGCTCTACAGTCTTAGCCTCTACCACCTCTGATAGGAGGCTATTTCACTTGTCCACTACCCTTGCTAATACAGCAGGTACTTTTCCATCATACAATACCATCAGGGAGGCGTCTGATTGGCTCCAAATTTATTGTGCAACAGGACAACGACCCCAAACGTACAGCCAATGTCATTAAGAACTATCTTCAGCGTAAAGAAGAACAAGGAGTCCTGGAAGTAATGGTATGGCCCCCACAGAGCCATGGTCTCAACATCATCGAGTCTCTCTGGGATTACATGAAGAGACAGAAGGATTTGAGCAATCCTACATCCACAGAAGATTTTTTTTATATATATATATATATATATATATATATATATATATATATATATATAAAACAATAGGAGACTCGGCGCCAGGGGGTCATATCAACACCCAATTTTTTAACCCTTGAATGGTTAACGATGTTTAAAACAAAGTAATAATATGTTCCAACATATAAAATTTAGTAAAAGACATAATAACTTCAAAATCAATATTGATACAGAGGAGATGTGTTATTCCCCACTTTAAGCAGTATGACTCTTAGCGTTGAATACAATTGTAGGTGATTGACAACAGTCTCCTCCTTCTCCTTTTAGTTGGTACACAGGTACTGAGATTCTGCTGCAGATTCACAGAAAGGTTCCCTATCTAAGTGATTTTTCTGTACCTGGGCATCCGAATTTTTCTTTTACAAGTTTTCTCGCTATAAGGCCAAACTGGTCGTATACCAGAAAGCCCCGGTGATATATGGGATTTCCCACCAAGCACGTATGAATGAGTCTTATCGTATTTTACTGTTCGTATAAACAACTGTACGTTCCAGTCATTCGAGATGTACCCCTGATGAAGTCTTTTGTATAAGACGAAACGTGTTGGGTTATCTGTATTGTGATGTTATCTCCGAACCAACTAAAAGGAGAAGGAGGAGACTGTTGTCAATCACCTACAATTGTATTCAACGCTAAGAGTCATACTGCTTAAAGTGGGGATTAACACATCTCCTCTGTATCAATATTGATTTTGAAGTTATTATGTCTTTTAATAAATTTTATATGTTGGAACATGTTATTACTTTGTTTTAAACATCGTTAACCATTCAAGGGTTAAAAAATTGGGTGTTGATATGACCCCCTGGCGGTTCGTATCAGGGGGTCGTATCAACACCCAATTTTTTAACCCTTGAATGGTATTGTTGTATATTTCTATTTCTAGTTCCGTCTAACAGGGGACTTAGTTGAATCAGGCCCTTCATTAAATTCCCCCTGGTTTTATTTAAGGTGACAGTCCTTACTAAGTATACCAGTTAGCGCAGAGGGAGAGTATTTGTTTGATATATATATATATATATATAGTACAGTGTTTCTCCACATATCAGTGGAGAAAGATAGCACTCTCCAGACTTGTTATAGTATACGTGATAAAGTCATTTATTCAAAAACACTTGGTTCCATGTAATCTTCATGTCACAAACAAGTTATATACAGAAAGGGCTCACCAACGTTTCGGTCCTGTTTTTGGACCTTTCTCAAGGTATTTGCCAGTCAATCAATACAAAGTCAGGAAATCAGAAGCATCAGTATTACCGGAAGTGACGCCGTGGCCATATGGGCACATGACATATTCACTCATTAGCTCCTGGGTCTATATATTAGAGGGCCTGGGAGGCAATATGCAGATCCTGGTTCCTGTCTTGATGCTGACACTGATGCTTCTGATTTCCTGACTTTGTATTGATTGACTGGCAAATACCTTGAGAAAGGTCCAAAAACAGGACCGAAACGTTGGTGAGCCCTTTCTGTATATAACTTGTTTGTGACATGAAGATTACATGGAACCAAGTGTTTTTGAATAAATTACTTTATCACGTATACTATAACAAGTCTGGAGAGTGCTATCTTTCTCCACTGATATGTGGAGAAACACTGTACTGTACTATGAGTTTGACCCATTGATTGGATCAGACTTTGATTTGGCACCCCAGCCATTACCTGTGTTGGGTGAGAGTGTGGGACTTCCCGTATATATATATATATATATATATATATATATATATATATATATATATATATACTGTAGTAACGACAACATATGAACAAAAAGGAAATCCTTATATACGTGTTTACATTTACAGGACCATCATGGCAGCATGCTGCAGAGAAAGGACAACAGTCAGAGTTGGAAGAATACATCATTGCATAGACAGAGGGAGATGAGTATACCATCATTACCCTCCAAGTGATAAAACTCAGCAGGCTCAGCATAAAGCCACTCATATTGAACAGAAAACTCTATTATTGATATGACAGCTGATATGGATGATTCCCACACAAAGGGACTTCATGCAGCCCAAAACTGGCATAAGCAGCAAAATGCAAAATTGGCTAATGCAGCCCAGGTACAAAAGGGCTTAAATTACTAGTACACTCATACTATTGCCTAAAGTCATGTAGCAAATGTCCTGGAGACACAGGCCTTGACTCCCAAGTCTTGCAGGCTTGGGAGCAATGGTGATGTTTGGTGAGCTGCAGTGGCGGCTCTTTATCTTGGACCACTTTTTACAGTAGTTGTATCTTATACAGTTGCTTGGAGCATACTATTTACTACTTCAATACTTTGGCAGATGAACTGAGGAGTACTTAAGAGTCCTGCATCTCCATAGTGCACCAGACCTGACCTAATAATCTAGCTGCACATGTATTCCAAAGGAACTTTTGCCAGAGCTTTCAATGATTTTCTAATACTGCAGGCATTACAGATCTCAAGAGTCTAGATGTCCACCATGTAGCATCATAGTTTTCAGGCTACAAGATTACCAATTTACAACTTTTATGGCTTACATGACAGACATAACACACTATGGGGTGTATTCAATGCTTTTTGGGTCCTTTGTGACGGAAAGGATCCGACAATGCAGTATTCAATTAGCGGCCAAATCCGAAAGGATTTGGCCAATCCCGACAATATCAATCTGACTTTTTAAAAAATTGGATTGACATTGTCAGAAATGGAGCTAAAACCTGTCGGATTAGGCCGCAAATCCGACAAAACACGTGGATCAGACACATGGGGTTCTTTTTTCTAAGCAAGTCCTAATAGCAGAATGCACCTGTTGAATTGTGTGTCAATTCTCCAAACAGGCACATTTTGTTCGACTTCATGTTGTAGCTGGGCTTGTTGGTTTATTTACTGGCAAATAGCAGGATGAAGGGAAACATCTAGTTAATGCAGGTATGTACATATTATGTACAGCAGTTTATGGGGTTAATGCCGATGTGGTGTGTTTTATGGTAGCACACACCTCTATATACACTCAGTATCTGTAGTGGCCCCTTTACACTAAGTGGTGGTGACACAGTGGCACTTATGGTAACTCTGATCACTGTGTGATCCAATCTCCGGTGCAGTGAGACGCTTAGGGGCACGTCCTGTCTCAATAAAGGATACAGAGAGGGAAGACATGCGGATAGGCCAGATACAACAGGCTTAATAATGGAGAGCGTCTGACTCCAGTGGTGGCATTAAATTATTGTCACACATGGTTACTAGAGCTATTCCTACTATTACTTTATCCAACCAGGTTGTAATATTGAATACCCCATCTATATATTAATACCGTAAGGATGATTTTTATATGTAACTTATTTCTATGATGCCTTTGCCTGAGCAGGGCACATCATATACCAAATGAAAGTTCTTGGTCCATAGATGTGCAGAATTATATTGGTGTTGTAATTACTTGCTTCTTTTTGGAGTTATGTGACAAAACGTCTGCCAGCCAATTACAATGCATCACCATTGTGCTCTGGAAAATGTGACTGTTGGGGAACTCTCCCTGAAGTGTGACCTGCAACATGTGACCTGCTGGGTGGTCTGAAAACTTTCACCGTTATTTGCAGCCTCCCATTTAGCAGGGATACTACGGAGAATCGAAGAGGGTGGAAAGGGGTCAAATGTTATGCCCAGCAAACCTTTGTTTGGTTGAAATAGGGCACATCTGCTAGTTTACTTAATTTGCCTTATTCGATATTGTATAATTTTAACCCAATGGATCTTTTCCATTATAATGCATTGCAAGCTTATCAGTCATTTACACTATATATTGTACTGTATTTATTATACTGTATGTATTTCTGACCCGCAATAATTAAATAAGAGCAAATTTTTGAATTATTTGGACTTACAGTATCTAACTTTCCTTTCTTTCACAGTTTACATTTTAGTAAATAAAATGTACAGAAATGCACATGCAGAAATTTTAGTAATGTATGGGCTAAGTGTAGTGTGCTGGAACTGAGGGGGTTAAAGGGTTGTTTTTTCCCCCCTTGGGGTCTATTCTCCTTGTCTGCAAAGAGATAATTTCGTCAGGAAGGTAAGCTGATATTTGCAGTTACTATGGAAACTTTCCCAATCCTGCCAGCACCAGATTCTTCCTTTATTCCACTAATTCCAACATTTAATTTGTCGCTGACATAAGGTCAGAGAGGTCAGGCTAAATGGATAGTTTATTTCACCATGCCATTGGGCTACACAGTAATGTCCTTTTAAATGGAGAAATATGGAAAATGTCTTCCAGAAATATCCATTATTATGGAAGATATTAAAAGACCCAAGTATATCCAAACAGTTCTGGTTCCTGAAATAATAAAGGAGCAGGCATGATGGCAGGAAAGAGCAAGTCTTCTGATTTTATTATCAAGACTTTCAGAGAAATATCACAAACTGATGTAACCTCACCAAGATGAATAGTAGTGTCACTCAAAGTAAGCAATTCATTTTACCTTGTCTTTCTGAGATGATAATAAAATGGATGTATCCATTACCTAAAGTACCGATCCATTGCAAAGCATTCTCAGTAGACTCACCAGGTCAGTAACAATAATTCCATCACAGTCTCTGACAATGTTTCTAAGCTTTTTCCTAATTATTAGAATGAAGATGGGAACACTGATAAAAAGAAATGCAGAAAATGACAAGAATGCAAAAAAACAAAACTACAGCACATACGGGGGCTGGGGGCAGATAAATATAGAGATTTGTGTATGCACTGACAGATGGAATGAAGGAGAGGGTGGGAGAGGGTGAGAAGATGGTGACAATACACAGATGGAGAGAACACAGAGGGAGTCACAGGTACGACTGTCAACAGGTCCACAGCTCAGCCAGCTCACAGAATTGCAGTGAAGATGGAAATCGCTATCATTTTATCTAAATGTACAACCTCTTAACTGCCAGACTGGGCCTACAATACATAACTTTTTGTTCTTATGCCTTTAACAAGTTGCCACTTTTTCCATGGCATCCAAGTAATCTCTTTTCATATATTTTGTCTTGAAATACAGTATTTGCAAATTATTCAGATACTACCTATTTACCTGTACAAGATTTGAGTCTTTAAACTGCCGTTACTGTACATATTATTACTTTAACAAAAATCAGTCATAGCCCAAAAACATGCTCAGTATTAGTATGACTGAGCATTTGCGAACCATGTGGTCCTAGCTATGGCACACAAACTCATATACAGTACTCAGCAGGATCTTGCTATGGAATAGACTCACTCTTGATCCTGGTAAGGGATGAGTGATGCCACAGTGGAAGTAGCTGATTTATCTCTGAAATTAGGGAAAAAATAGTTTTTTTAAGTGAGGACGCAATATTAAATCCATGCTGACTACAGATTACAAGATTGTACATGACTGTGACAACTGATAAATTGTGAATGATGGGAAACATCTGTGGCTCCTTACCAGTGACGTGCGGTGAGGTGAATGGCTGGGGTGGCACACATGGGGATGGCAAATCGTTCAACAAAATTCTTCTGCACACTGCAGTCAGTGATTATGCTTACAGTGTGTCACCACACACACCAACTTGACTACCTTTATATATAATGATTTCAGCACAATCACGGATAGTGATCACTATGACAGAGCAAAAAGTCACCATACACTGTGAAAGCCAATGTCCGTCTTCATATAAAATTGATCCGTCCTGTATGCGTCCACATCCTTACATATGGCGGAGTCTTCCTCTTAGTTTTGCTGATCTTGATCCCACGTAGTATGGGTCACCCAATTATGGAATGTGAATAGAGAAAATATATATATATATATATATATATATATATATATGCAAGAAAGTTCCACACTCTCACCCGACACAGATAACGGCTGGGGTGCCAAATCAAAGCCTGATCCTATCACGGGGTCAGACTCATAGTACAATACAGTGTTTGGTTCCTATCAATTGTTGCTGTGGATGTTACGCTGTCTTTGGACTGTATATTGACTGGCATATACCTTGAGAAAGGTCCTGACATGGGACCGAAACGTTGGTGAGCCCTTTCTTTATTTTTGTGACATGAAGTTACATGGAACCAATTCCTTGAATAAAAGACGTTAATATTTACATTTAATTACTCAAGTCTGGAGAGTGCTATCTTTTTCCACTTTAATGTGGAGAAACACTGTATTATATATATATATATATATATTTTTATTTTTTTTATATATATATATATATATATATATATATATATAGTGTAATACAGTCAGAGTATAGAGTTCTCCTTTTATTCCACCACAGTGACAAATCCAAGTGAGTATTTCCATCACCTTCTATTCTCACCATCAGGAACCATACTCACACCTAAGTGAGGTGAATTTCTCCCATAAAGGTATCTTTTCACTGCTTGGTTCTTCAAAAAGGTGCCAATATCTTCTACTGGGCCACCTCAATGGTGTATATAAAAAAAATGACAACTATTGGGCGTACCCAACTTACTGCTGTGGAAAGTGTTTTGTTCACATAAGGGTATCTTTATCAAAAATATATTGGTACAGGGACGTGCAGTCAGGGGAGGCAGGGGAGGCAGTGCCTCCCCTGTCATTAAGGATTAAAAAAAATATAGAGAAGATACTTATGACATGCTTCTGTGCCATAAGTATCTTCTTATAGTAACCTAGTGTGTTTTATCATTAAAAAACGATTGCGGAGGCACCTTGAATGGTGCCTCTCGCTGGTAATTGTAATTGCCGAAGCAGGGGGAGGGCAGGGGGCGTGGCCATACAGAGGGCTGTAAAAGCCCATTATAAAAAGCATTAGAAGCGGCACCTATAGAGGTGCCGCAGTGCAGCAGGGGCGTGCTTTCAGCCATGAAAGCACACCCCTGTCACAGTGATTGGGCAGCAGCAGATGCAGCAGCAGCAGCACTGACAGTGACCTGCATGCGGCTGTCACCGTCAGTGCTGCTGCTGTTACAGGGAGAGGAGAGAGTGCCAGGCCAGCCAGTGTCTTTTACTGCAGTTAGTGGCAGACAGTGCATGTAAGTGTTTAGTTTACACACACTGTCACACCACTCACTGATTTATTTCTGATGTCCAGTGTCCTGTCCAGGTCTTTCATTAACTTATTAGCGCCACAATCGCGGCGCTGCTAAGTTAATGAAATCCCTGAACATTAACACATCATTCTGTAGTGCATTAATTCCCCTGCCCTGCCCCCCCCCCCCCCTTCCCCACTCGAATTACAACTTTTTCTTTTTATTAATCTCAGCGGCGGGGCTTGTGTGCACTGTGCAGAGCCGGGAATTATGAGGCGGCCGGCGGGGCATGTGTGGAGAAGAAGGGAGTCATGAGGCGTCGGGCGGCCGCGGCGGGGCTTGTATGGCGGAGGCGGGCAGCGGGACTCTTCAGCGGCGGCGAACGTCGGGACGGGCGGCGGACGGCGGAACTCAGCGGGCATTGTGGCTGCAGGTCTGGATCATGGATCCAGTCCCTGCAGCCATTAAAGTAACATAGTTCAGGGTCTTCCAGTAACAAAAATGGCGCTGCTGTGCAGAGCCATTTTTGAAATCCAAGATGGCCGCCGCGAGCCAATCACGGCTCGCTGCGTCATCGCCCCGCCCACCCGGGGCTGGCTTATAAAAGCCAGCACAAGCCCGGAGCAGGCAGTTCGTCGGCGGTGTAGGAGCAGAGAAGAGCTCCTGAAGAAAGAAGTCCTGGTGGGCGGTGGCCATGCAAAAGAGCTTAAAGGCTACCGCCCACCAGGTGAAGACGTCACAAGTCCTGGGTGAGGGCAGCAGCCATGTAAGAGCTTACAGGCTGCTGCCACCCAGGTGAAGACGTCAGAAGTCCTGGGTGAGGGCAGCAGCCATGTAAGAGCTTACAGGCTGCTGCCACCCAGGTGAAGACGTCAGAAGTCCTGGGTGAGGGCAGCAGCCATGTAAGAGCTTACAGGCTGCTGCCACCCAGGCGAAGTCGGCGGAAGCCCTGGTGTGTCGGTGGCCGCGCAAAAGAGCTATATGGCTGCCGACACGCCGGGTGAAGACGGCGAAAGCCCTGGTGGGTCGGCGGCCGAGCAAAAGAGCTATATGGCCGTCGACCCGCCAGGCGAAGGCGGCGGAAGCCCTGGTGGGCGCTGTCCCGCCAGGCGAAGACGGCAAAAGCCCTGGTGGGTCGGCGGCCCACCAGGCGAAGGCGGCGGAAGCCCTGGTGGGCGCTGTCCCGCCAGGTGAAGACGGCGAAAGCCCTGGTGGGTCGGCGGCCGCGCAAAAGAGCTATATGGCCGTCGACCCGCCAGGCGAAGGCGGCGGAAGCCCTGGTGGGCGCTGTCCCGCCAGGTGAAGACGGCGAAAGCCCTGGTGGGTCGGCGGCCGCGCAAAAGAGCTATATGGCCGTCGACCCACCAGGCGAAGGCGGCGGAAGCCCTGGTGGGCGCTGTCCCGCCAGGTGAAGACGGCCCACCAGGCGAAGGCTGCGGAAGCCCTGGGGGGCGCTGTCCCGCCAGGCGAAGATGGCAAAAGCCCTGGTGGGTCGGCGGCCCACCAGGCGAAGGCGGCGGAAGCCCTGGTGGGTCAGCGGCCGCGCAAAAGAGCTTTATGGCCGCCGACCCGCCAGGCAAAGCTGCAGATAAATAAAATACTTTAAAAAGACGACAGTGTTTTGATTTTTATTTTAATATTTCCATTACAGGGGGATTATAGGTACCAGCGGGCCTTTAATGCCTTGCATGCTGGTACTTGAAAGTACCAGCATGAGTGGCAGGCTTGCTGGGACTTGTAGTCCCATTGTAAAGGACAATATTAGTTTTACATAAGCTATCAACCCTGCACCCACCGCCCAGGGGTGTGGGGGATAGCACCGGGCTTCAGCAAAGGCCTGGGGTGCCCTGGAGAGGGGGACCCCTGTATTGGGGGGTCCCTATTTCTCTAGGAACCTGTGGCCTTTGCTGACTAGTTAGGGGGGCCTGAATGCTTTGGCCACGGGAACCCCGTAAAGTGTGTCCCCTGGCTGTGGCATTACCCACCCTTACTGGAGGAGCCTGGTGCTGGTTTTAAAAATATGGGGGATCCATACAATTTTTTTCCCCCATATTTTTTTAGAATCAGGCTGGCTCCTAGGGCCCGGTGCTGGTCCATTAAATAGGGGGGACCCCTACATATTTTTTTTCCCCTTTAATTTAGTTTTCACCTGTACAGTGTGCATAGCGAATATGTATATTAGGTGTACATAGCAGCGGCACTCTCAGGTGGTCATTCCGAGTTGTTAGCTCGCTAGCTGCTTTTAGCAGCATTGCACACGCTAAGCCGCCGCCTACTGGGAGTGTATCTTAGCACAGCAAAATTGCGAACGAACGCTTCCCTAATTTTCTCGTAACGATTACCACGCAGTTCCTGAGTAGCTCCAGACTTACTCAGCCATTGCGACCAGCTCAGTACTTTTTGTTCCTGTTTTGACGTCACAAACACACAAAGCGTTCGCCCAGACACTCCCCCGTTTCTTCAGACACTCACTCCCGCGTTTTTCTCAGAAACGCCAGCGTTTTTTTGCACCCCCCACTTCCTGTCAATCACAGTACGATCACCAGAACGATGAAAAAGCTTAGTTATGCCGTGAGTAAAATACAGAACTTTTGTGTAAATTAACTAAGCGAATATTGCGCATGCACAGTTAGCAGATAATCGCAGTATAGCGAAAATCGGCAACGAGCGAACAACTGGGAATGACCACCTCAGGTCATTATCATACAAGTGAACCACTAACGTCCCACTGATACAACTCTGGTACCAGCCAGTGCCTCACCAGCAACTGACCTCACCGCACGCCACTGTATTGGTATGTCGACAAACATTAGGCGTAACCAACTTACTGTTGTCAATATAGTGCTGTTCATATAAAGGTATCTTTTCACAGACACTCCTCCTTTTTGCTGCTCGTAATCAGTGTCCAGAGGACCACAGATGTCCGCTTTCTTCTGGAGATCGCACTTTAGTGTTGTTTCTATTCCAGTTGCAAACACATTTACTGACGAGACCACTTTATTCTGTTGTATTCATAGCAAGGTATTGTCCTCTGTTATCAGCCATTTCTTATCACCTGCAATGTCATCCCATTAGCTTAGCTGTGAGCAACATGTACCCCATATTTTCACCTTTGGATATTTCCTGCATCTTCAGCTCTGGCTAACCCTCAAGGAGAGTGGTGGCTAGGGCTAATCCCCCCCAGTGCCTAACACTATCCCCCCCATGGGCAATAACCTTAACCTGTACCCCGATACTCATCTTCAGGATGTCGGCTGTTGGTGATCCGGCACTTATCTCATGAGTGGTGTTGGGATTCTGGTGTCATTCACATGACCACCGACATTCTGACATCCTGGATGCTCCTGAGTGGTGTCGGTCACATGACTGCTGCCATCCCCACATCAATAGTGCATTCA
The DNA here is from genome assembly GCF_028390025.1 of Pseudophryne corroboree. Classification (NCBI taxonomy): domain Eukaryota; kingdom Metazoa; phylum Chordata; class Amphibia; order Anura; family Myobatrachidae; genus Pseudophryne; species Pseudophryne corroboree. The sequence goes on along the minus strand of NC_086444.1, from coordinate 621,626,142 downwards.
AATAACACAAGTGTAGTTGTTATTCCCAGTAACCATCTATTGGGGGTCATACTGCTGCACCTGTGTATAATGCCCAAATGAACCATTAAGCTCATATATTGTGTGTATCTGACTTTAATACTAGCCAGTGCCTCCTTAGCCATTTACCTTACCGCACGTCCCTGATGAACAAATATAAAAGAATAAATAATTGAACTAGTGCAATACCATATGGTACCCTGAATTATTATTTGAAAAAAGTAAAACTCACAAAAGGTAAAAAGGAGTGATGCATATAGCAACATAAGTAGATATGAATCCCTGTCCAACATTCAGAGCACATACCAGATGGAAGCAATCAGTGCACACATCAATAAAACCAGGGTAGCGGATATCCTAAACCGAGGGGAGAAGGTCCTTCTGGTGTATATGGAAATGCAGGTGTCCTGATGATGAACGGAAAGACAGACCTAAGCACTGTTCAATGCATTTTGATAATTGATTTTTACCAAAACTGTTTTTGATAAGGATTGATGATCAAAATACCTTAAGTAATGCCAGGGCCGTCCCGAGCTTACTTTTTTGATAAGCAAACATATATTTTGGCGCTCCTTAGTGGAATATATAGGGGAGCGGCTTCATGGGGATGGTGCGTGGTCACAGAATAGTACCATTTCACATTACACCACACAGTAGTGTCCATAAGTCACATTAAACCACATAGTAGTGTCCGCTATTCACATTACACCACACAGTAGTACCTCTTGTACACATTTAACCACCCAGTAGAACCCCTTATACATGTTACGCCACAGTAGAGCTTCTTATATACATTACGCTATGGTAAAGCCCCATATACACATTACTCCACAGTAGAGCCTCTTATACACTGTCAGCGTCCGGAGTCTTACCGGTACGCTGGGGCCGCGGGGCTGGCTTCCTTGGCGATGTGCGGGCAGCGGTGGAGGTGGGCTGCTGCGCCGGATACATGGGCAGCAGTAGCGGCGGTGAGGGGGTCCGCTCGTGGCGGCGGGACGCCGCTACAGCGGGTTGCTCTTGCTGAGCCGTTGCTAGGAGACATGGGGCAGTGAGCAATGCGGCTTTGCAAAAAGGTCTGCATTACTGGGCGCCACCATGTTGGAGACCAAGTTCTAAGCATAGTTCCTGTTTCCTGTTTCGTCCAGCCAATCCAGGGGAAGCTCTTCCTATAAAAGGGGGCTGGTTTAGGACAGGGACGCCGGTGCTTCAAGTTACAACCCTGTTGTAGGTGTTTTAGCCTGTGCTTCCAGGATTCCTGCTGTATTCTGGTTCCTCCTGATCTTGCTTAGTCGGTTCTCTGTTGCTGCTGCAGCCCTGCCGTTTCTAGCCTGCTACTGCCTGTGGAAGCGCTCCTGGAAAACCCGGTCCAGTAAGACTCTTTGGGCACAGTCGGCCCCTGGTCTTCTGCCTCGTCTTTCAAGCCACACTCCACAGATCTCCTTCACCAGCCACGCCTTTGTACCACCGACCACAGCCTGCAGATTATTATCTTCAGCCTCGTTTTCCAAGCCACAGTCCACAGTCCTTGTCTCCAGCCACGTCTTCAACCACCATCCACAGTTCCACAGTTCATCATCTACAGTCTCGTCTTTCAAATCACAGTCCACAGTTCTTTGCCTCCAGCCACGTCTTTAATCACTATCCACAGTTCCGCAGTTCATTAATCACAACCTCGTCTTTCAAGCCACAACCCGCAGTTCTTTATCCGCAATTACGTTCCTTAACCATCGTGCTCCAGCCTCGGTTCTCTACCTCAGCCCTGTACATAATAAATACTTTCCATTGACTCTCAAACCCTGCCTACGTTCTTCAATGCTCCATGTCCCATGCGAAGGAACTATATCCAGCCCCCTCATCTTGTTCATTCACAGCCTGCTACCTCCTCAGGCAAATCTCAGCTGCCGGATCCTCAGACTTTGCTAGACACGACAGTAAGCACTGGCCCAATGGATTCGACGGGTGATCAGGCCTCAGGAGGGGATTCAACTGCAGATATCTGGTCTCGCTTAAGTAAGCAGGAGGCCGCACAATCTCAAATCGTGCAGTTCATGCAGAGTATGTCCGAACGTCTCGATTCTCTCTGTGTTGCCATGACGGCCCCTCAAGTATCTACAGCTGCTCCCAAACTAGCACCTCCGGTCCCGCTTCCTCCTGTACCAGTACCACTTCCACGGTTGCATTTGCCATCTCCCAGTAAATTCAATGGGAATCCAAAACAATGCCGCGGGTTGCTTAACCAGTGCAAAATCCAGTTCGAACTACAGTCGGCCAACTTCCCATCAGCACGAACCAAAGTAGCCTATATAATTTCTTTACTTACCGGGCAAGCGTTGGAATGGGCTTCACCTTTGTGGGAGAGGATGGATCCCATCTTATCTAACTACCAAGAATTCGTGGCCACCTTTCGAAGAATCTTCGATGAACCGGGCAGGACTTCTACCGCCACATTGGAGATCCTGCGCCTGTGTCAGGGCACGCGTACGGTCAGTCAGTACGTGATCCAGTTTCGCACCCTTTCCTCAGAACTTAACTGAAACGAGGAGGCTCTCATTGCAGCTTTCTGGAGCGGTCTCTCCGAAAAGATCAAAGATGACCTTGCAACTCAGGACGTACCTGATAAGTTGGATAAACTAATTTCTTTATGCAATAAGTTAGACCTGAGGTACAGAGAACGCTGTTTGGAGAAGTTGCGGTCAGATCGCTCTAAGCCTAGAGTTGTTCTTTCACCAACACCATCATCACCAACTGCGGAAGAACCCATGCAGATTAATCGCTCCTGCCTCTCCAATGAAGAATGTCAGAGACGGCGACAAGGGAACCTCTGCCTGTATTATGGTGCATCTGATCACTTTGTTAAAACTTGCAATCTAGGTCCGGGAAACGCCCGCTCCTAGTTATTGCTGGAGAGGTCAAGCTAGGAGAATTCTCAGAATTACATACCAAGAAAGAGTCTATCTTGTTAACCCAATTGGAGCTCCCTTCTTCTTCTCTTCTCATCCCTGCACTACTCAACTCCGGAGCCGCCGAAAGCTTCATTACGTCAGCTCTGGTCAAACGATCTGGAATACAAATGGTTCCTTTGGATCGTACCATTTCTGTTACTGCGGTGGATGGAAGTTATATCCCTGAGGGTATTATATCCTTTCGTACTATTCCTCTCAAGATGAAGGTTGGAGTTCTCCATTCAGAAAAAATCTCTTTCCTTGTAATTCCTAAAGCCTCTCATGAACTAATCCTAGGGTTTCCATGGTTAATCAGACACAATCCTTACATAGATTGGCAAACTATGGATGTTCTCTCTTGGGGTCAAGACTGCTTTCAGAACTGTTTACCTTCAGTTAGACCTCTCTGTTCTTCCAGCCCTTCCAGCCTTCCTGTGGAGTACCAAGCTTTTCAAGATGTTTTCAGTAAGCATGGGGCGGACACCTTGTCTCTGCATCATACTTGGGATTGTCCCATTGAGCTAGTACCCGGTAAGACTCCTCCCCGAGGTCGAATTTACCCTATCTCACTTCCCAAGACACAGGCCATGTCGGAGTATATCCGAGAGAACTTGGAGAAAGGGTTTATCAGGTCTTCTACATCTCCAGCCGGAGCGGGGTTATTCTTCGTCAAAAAGAAGGATGGGGGGTTGCGGCCCTGTATTGACTATAGAGGTCTTAATGACATAACAGTTAAGAACAGATATCCGTTACCTCTGATTCCAGAACTGTTCTACCGAGTTAAAGGAGCTACTTATTTACTAAGCTGGATTTACGGGGGGCCTACAATCTTATACGTATTCGCCCAGGGGACGAATGGAAGACGGCATTTAATACCCGCGATGGCCATTACGAATACCTGGTAATGCCTTTTGGCCTATGTAACGCCCCAGCCGTCTTTCAAGAGTTCGTTAACAAAATCTTCAGAGATCTCCTCTATGACTGCTTGGTAGTGTATCTGGATGACATCCTCATTTTTTCTAGGGATCTGAAGACCCATCGAGAACAAGTCAAAGAAGTGCTAACTCGTTTACGAAGGAATCAGTTATTCTGTAAGTTAGTAAAGTGCACCTTTGAAGTACCCACGATTCCATTCCTCGGTTACATTCTTTCAGGACAGAGGTTACAGATGGACCCCGCTAAAGTCCAGGCGATTCAGGATTGGGCACTTCCATCTACCCTTAAAGGAATTCAACGTTTCCTAGGGTTCGCTAACTTCTACCGAAGATTCATTCAAAATTATTCTTCTGTCATAGCTCCTATAACCGCATTAACTAGGAAGGGAGCCGATCCTGCCAAGTGGTCTCCGGAGGCTTTGGAAGCTTTTTCATCTTTAAAGGAAGCCTTCATGACTGCTCCAGTTTATCAACAACCCGATCTCAGCCGTCCGTTCTTGGTGGAGGTTGATGCCTCTACTGTAGGAGTAGGAGCAGTAATATCCCAGCTTTTCGAGGACAAGAAGGTCCATCCTTGTGCGTTCTTCTCGCGAAGATTCTCCCCCGCTGAACAGAATTATGCTATTGGGGAACAGGAATTACTGGCAATTAAGTTGGCCTTTGAGGAGTGGAGGTATTTGTTGGAGGGAGCCCGGCATCCAATTTCGGTGACCACGGATCACAAGAACCTCCTGTATCTACAGTCAGCCCGATGTCTGAACCCACGCCAAGCAAGATGGGCACTCTTCTTTACCGGTTTTAATTTTAAACTCAGTTACCGACCAGGTTCGCTCAACAAAAAGGCAGATGCATTATCTCGCTCCCTAAGTTCAGAAGAACCCTCTGACTGTTCAAAAGAGCAATTTATCCTGGAATCCACCTCTTTTTCTGCAACTAATACCTCTCCACTTCCTTCTCTAGGGAAGATCTTCGTTGCACCAAATCTTCGCAAAAAACTTCTTACATGGGCTCACTCCTCCTCCTTCATAGGCCATGGGGGCGGTCATAAGACACTTAAAATTCATTCAGCGCTCCTACTGGTGGCCTCATCTCAGGACTGACGTTCAGGAATTCGTAGCTGCCTGTCCAAAATGTGCCCAGCATAAAAGTCCCAAAGGTTCACCAGCCGGGTTACTCCATCCTTTGCTGGTACCACTAAGACCATGGACGCATATTTCTATGGACTTTATTACAGATTTACCTATGTCTGGTGGGTGGAACACCGTATGGGTCATAGTTGACCAATTCTCTAAAATGGCACATTTTGTTCCTCTGGCTAGTATTCCATCTGCATCCCAGTTGGCAAAATTGTTTATAGCAGAGATATTTTGACTCCATGGTCTACCACAGGAAAGATAAGGTCCTCAATTTGTGGCCAAGTTTTGGAGATCCCTATGTTCTGCTCTTGGCGTGAAATTAAACTTCTCTTCAGGCTATCATCCCCAAACAGATGGTCAAACAGAGAGTGAACCAGGATCTGGAGACTTTTCTGCGTTTATTCATGTCCTCCTCACAGGATGACTGGCTGGACTTCCTCCAATTCGCAGAATTTGCCCATAACAATCTTTATCACTCTGCCACAAAATCTTCTCCATTCTTTATTAATTATGGTTACCATCCAAGAGTTCCTGACTTCCAACTTCTGCCTACGCTCGAGGTTCCTGCCGCAGAGTCAACATCGTACTACTGCCTGTGGAAGTGCTCTTGGAAAACCCGGTCCAGTAAGACTCTTTGGGCACAGTCGGCCCTCGGGTCTTCTGCTTCATCTTTCAAGCCACACTCCACAGATCTCCTCCACCAGCCACGCCTTTGTAACACCGACCACAGCCTGCAGATTATTATCTTCAGCCTCGTTTTCCAAGACACAGTCCACAGTCCTTGTCTCCAGCCACGCCTTCAACCACCATCCACAGTTCCACAGTTCATCATCTACAGTCTCATCTTTCAAATCACAGTCCACAGTTCTTTGCCTCCAGCCACGTCTTTAATCACTATCCACAGTTCCGCAGTTCATTAATCACAACCTCGTCTTTCAAGCCACAACCCGCAGTTCTTTATCCGCAATTACGTTCCTTAACCATCGTGCTCCAGCCTCGGTTCTCTACCTCAGCCCTGTACATAATAAATACTTTCCATTGACTCTCAAACCCCACCTACATTCTTCATTGCTCCGTGTCCCATGCGAAGGAACTATATCAAGCCCCCTCATCTTGTTCATTCACAGCCTGCTATCTCCCCGGGCAAATCTCAGCTGCCGGATCCTCAAACTTTGCTAGACGTGACATACACATTATGCCATGATAGAGACATTGTGCACATGCAGGCAGCTGCAGTGCTGCCACTGTAATGTATATTGGGGGTGATTCATACCTGATCGCTGCTGTGTATTTTTGCACAGCGGGCAATTAGGTATTAACTGCACATACGTATGTACCACAATGCGCACGTGTGACGGAGAGCAACAAAGGGCATCGCAGTCAGTGTCAGGATGGGGCGAAAAATCCAATCGCATGGGCATTCGCAAGGTGATTGACTGGAAGAGGCCATTTGTGGGTGGCAACTGAGCGTTTACAGGGAGCGTCCGGAAAAACGCAGGCGTTACTAAACGTTTTCAGGGAGGGTGTCTGACGTCAGCTCCGGACTCGATCAGCCTGTTGTGATCGCACTGTAGGAATAAGTCCTGGGCTGCACAGAGACTGCACAAAGTGGATTTTAGCAGCTCAGCGTACACATAGGATCGCACACTTGCACGGTGAATATAAACTCTCCCTGGAGGCGGCGACTATCTGAACGCAGGACAGCAAAGTTAGCAGCCCAGCAATCGGGTCTGAATCATCCCCATTAGCAGCAGTGCATCTGGCAGAGAAGGAGCTGGGTTCACTGCTACTATTATACATTTCAATGGCTAGCGGCCGATAGACGGTCAGTGGCTACAGCGTAGATGGTAATGGCAAACCTGGCTTTACCTGCAGAAGGCTCCTATGGGTCTGGGAGTCCAAGGGTTCTGATTCTGTGTGAGTGGCAGTTCCAGGAACTCTAGGAGCTCTGGTAACTTAGTAGAAGGAGCACCTGGACAAGATGGCGTCCATTAAAAAACAGGTCACAGCTAAGCCTCGAAGCCCCAGATAGCCCCACAAAGTAGCCAGCAGCTTGGGGAAACAGCAACAGCAGACTCAGTAGCGGCGGGACCCGCTCGTAAACTGAGGCTACATCTGCAGCTTCAGTATAGGCAGCAGTGGAGATTGAGTACCAGGAACCCCCTCACCTTCCCTCTCCGCAGTTTCCGCCAGCGAGCCTGGGAGAGAAATTAAAAGCTGAGATGGAGAGCCACGGCTGCGGGCAGCGTGGTACAGAGTGAGTGACAGTAGTCTTGTCAGCCTGGCACTCTACGCATCCGTGTACCCAGCGTATGCGTTGGACCGACCCTGAGTAATGCTTTAGTCCATCTTTCAGATGCAAATCCTATCACCACTGCGTCATAGTGCCGAATTCAGCACGGATCGCTATTGCTACTAAAAGTGCGATTTTTTGCAAACTGAATTGCAAAGAAACGCATGGGTAGTTGCTGCCCAAAAATGGAAAAAGACGAACACTGCTGTATTTGCGATGCACAGAGAAGCCTGCATAGATCTCACTGATCCGTGCATGCTTCTCCAAACATGCTGCTCAAAAGGTGGTCTGTTTGAAACTTCTATTTTGGTCCGAGTTTCCTTCATTTACACACGTTTGTATAATTCTCATCGTTTGAAAAGATGAACCTTAGTAAATTTCCGAGTTTAATTGATGCCTATGGAAGATCCACCCGAGTTTGACCGATGGTGTATTATTAAAATATTCAGGTTCATCTGTGTACTGTACTTCTATTTGACCAAACACTCCCGTGTCTGGTGTTTAGTAAATTTCCGAGTTTAACAATACACTCGGGCAACTTGGGCAAACACGGTGCCAGGGCCGTCTTATGAGCAATGTAGGCCCCTGGGCACAGCAATGCACTGGGCCCCCTACCCATCCTCCAGTGGTAGGGGTTGGGGGTGCTATCAGCGGCAGCTTTGATGTGCCACAGTTGGTAGGGGGTGTTCTATCTTCTGCCCAGCATGTAGGACCTGGAGCAGTAATTTCTGCTAATTACTCCTTTACTGCATTTGGATGAATGAATGGGCCCTGGTACATGACTTCCAGGGTGGTAGGGGGTGCTTAATACGTAGGATAGGGGTGGATAGTGGAGTGGGATTAATTTTCCGGTGGGAGGGCGGCTTGCTTGATTGCAGATATCTGAAGTTCCTGAAAATAGATTTCTTAGCTTTTTATGGGATAAAAACTAGAGTCCTACCATTCGGGAGGTACTGAGGACACCTTTCAGGAGGTACTGGGGACTCGGGGAACAGAGTTCAGGAGCCAGAGCAATCCACCAACAAAAATATAAAACTGCATATCAGACATGTGGAGCTGGAGCAGGGACCATCTGCTTCAAGACTGATATCTCTGGATCTGGGCATAGTAGAGACAAGCTGCCAGTGCCCACCAAAAGGGAGGAGTCCCAGCTTTTGGAGAATACCCTCAGAAATACTCTAAGTCATACAGAACCTGAGATATCTGGCAGGGAAGAGCAATTAACAAGCTTTGACGGGGACCACTGCTTTGAAGTCGGATTTCTCTGGTTCCCTAGGGCCGATTTTCAAAAATCTGGTACCCCTGGAAAGAGGGGACCCTCAGCTATCATTCTAGGGCCCTTTTACTCTTGGGGCCCTTGGGCAAGAGCCCATTGAGTCCATATGAAAAGACGGCCCTGCAAGGAGCTTAGTAAATTTACACCATAGAGTTTGGGACTCAGACTGGAGCATGAAGGGCCCACCGGGGGTATGCAGTGGTAGGGGCCCATGATTAGAGTTGTGGCCAGCTACCACAGAGGTTTGGCTAACCATTATAGAGTACCTTATAGAGTACCTGGTCTGGACTCCTTGATAATTTATATAGTAATTAATGCTAGTGCATGCATGATAATGTGTCAGATTAATGACAGCAATGTACTGTAGAGAATACATCATAATCCTGTGCAGTACAAGGTAACATATGTATAATATATAATACAAGTGCACAGTCTAGAACCTGATCCCTAGAGGAGGAGGGGCCCCAGGCAGTGGGGCCTACCGGTGGTTTCCCCTGCACCCATGTGGGCCAGTCCAAGCCTGAATCCAATAAATTGCCTTTTGCCAAATTCAGGACTTAATTCAGACCCGATGGGAGCAGCAACATTTTTCTCTAATGGGCAAAAACATGTGCACTGCAGTTGGGGCAGATATAACATGTGCAGAGAGAGTTAGGTTGGGGTGGGGTGTGTTCAAACTGAAATGTCAATTGCAGTGTAAAAATAAAGCAGACACTATTTACCCTGCACAGAAACAATATAACCCACCCAAATCTATAGGGCCCCATGCACTAGTACGATTTTACACTATTTCATACAATTCTGATATATCCGTCTGATATATTGTATGAAATTGTGTACAATCGTATGTGTTTTAGATCGTACCCAATCTGATGCGCGTCCCCGTGGCTGTCGGATAGGACCCCCTAGGTCGTTGGTGTTGCACTGGATGCAATCGGATGAAAAAAGTGTGTTTTTGTGCATGTGATATATCACATGCGATGTATCACAGGGAAGTTTGACTGGCATTCTCAGGACACTCCCAGCCCCCATAGCCCTCTATCCAGCCCATCAGATATATCTTATGGTACAATTGTATGCCGTACGATATATTGCATGCGATGTATAGCGACTTCGTCAATCGCATGCAATATATCTTATGCAAAAATAGCACAAAAGTACCAAATCGTATGGAATCACTCCCGGGAAGCTCCCAGGGGAGTTCAAGGAAAACTGCATCCGACTTCAGCCTCAGACATATCGTTGTGGTCCGGTGTATGGGGACCTTAACTCTTTCTGCACAGCTGTCCACACTGCAGTGCACATGGGGGGTAATTCTGAGTTGATCGCAGCACCAAGTTTGTTAGCAGTTGGGCAAAACCATGTGCACTGCAGGGGGTCAGATATAACATGTGCAGAGAGAGTTAGATTTGGGTGGGTTATATTGTTTCTGTGCAGGGTAAATACTGGCTGCTTTATTTTTACACTGCAATTTAGATTTCAGTTTGAATACGCCCCGCCCAAATCTAACTCTCTCTGCACGTTATATCTGCATCCCCTGCAGTGCACATGGTTTTGCCCAACTGCTAACAAGTTTTCTGCTGCAATAAAGTCGGAATTAGGCCCATGGTTTTGCCCATTAGAGAAAGATTTTGCTGCTGCGATCAGATCTGAATTAGACCCTCAGCTCGAAAGGTATGTGTTAAAGCACACTATTTAAAATCTATAACAACCTGCATTATCCGTGCAGACCCTCTGTGCAAACTGCCTCCTCAATAATCCACTCCCCTCTATTATAACACTCTTCATTTTTTTCCTAAGGTTTGTAACATACTCAACCTGTTGCCATAAAATACATTCACACACATCCTACAAAATATATTAGCTTGTGATGTAGCACAAAATCTAGGTCCCACACACATGCAGCTGATTCACAATAATATAGAAGTCCAGATTTCCTGTGTGACTGGATCATACAGCCCACCACTTATCTTGTGTATCAATGCCTCTTTCCATATAGATTGTAAGCTTGCGAGCAGGGCCCTCTTACCTCTATGTCTGTCTGTTATTACCCAGTCTTGTTTTAACGTTTACTAATATTTGTTCCCATTTGTAAAGCGCAACGGACTATGCTGGTGCTATTTCAGTAACTTTAAATAAATAAAGCTATTAGTTTTGTAAACAAATATTAAAAATGCCATATGTAAAGACTAAAGGTGCATACATTACACACTGGGTGTTTTTGCCCAGCGTGTATGCACAGCGATGATTGCTGACATCGCTGGGCTGAAAAGCGCTCAGTGCATACACACTGAGCCCTTTTCCCCCCTGCCCAGCGATGTCAGCGGGGGTGAGCGGCTTTCCATAGCAGGACGCTATTGCAAGTCGCTCACCCCGCCGTTCATCTACTGGTAATACCAGTAGATGAGCGGCGGCCGCCAGTGATGAAGCGGGAGCGCGCATCAACGCTCATTGCTTGTCCATACACACTGGGCGGCTTTGAGCTGAAAGCTGCTCAACACACCAAAAGTGACCTGCTTTCAGCTCAACATCGCCCAGTGTGTATGGGCCTTAATTGTAAAATGGTGTTGGCAAGTTTTTATTAAGAGTGTTTCATTTCACTTCACTTCTGCTTTGAATCTACAACCAGACATACTGACACCTACGGTATTATAGACTAGGGGAAGGAGAATTTATGTTTCATAATAACAGCCCTAATTCTGTAGGTAGTGGAAGTGTATTGTACACGATATAACATCTATTCTGTGTAATATATGGATACACAGGATGATGTTTGGGGTGCGTCCGTTAGAAGGCACTGTTGGAGGATTAGATTTGCAACCCGGCAGCTTCCGACATCACAAGCCATGTTTTTGGCTTATGATGTCAATGAAAACTCACTGAAAATAATAGCTTGCAATTTAGTGGCCCATTATAGGGGATCAGTATGAAATACCTACAATCAAAAGCCCGACGGTCAATAATTGGCCGATGGTCAAAATCCCGACAAGGTCAAAATACCGACATTTAAAATACTGACAAGGTCAAAATACCGACATTTAAAATGTCGACAGTTCAAAAAGTCAACAAGTTTTTCATTTTTTTTGGTGTGTATGTCGACATAGGCTAACATGGATACAGTATAGGTGTACCGTGTCCCCTCATATGGCTCGCTGCTCTGCTTCGGGCACGGAGCCTCACTGCGCTCTGTACACTATTGTATTCCCCCCTCCAGGTTCACTGGTATGGTAAAGTATGAACAAGTCAGTTTCAATGAAAAAATCATGAAAAACGCATGTCGACTTTTTTACCTGTCAACATTTTAAATGTCGGTATTATGACCTTGTCAGTATTTTAAATGTCAGTATTTTGACAATGTCAGGATTTTTACCTTGTCGGGATTTTGACCATTGGTTGTCGGTATTTTGACCGTCGGTATTTTGATTGTAGGCAAATTGACCGCATCCCCATTATAGTGTGCAGAGGGAATATTTTCCTTTCTTTCTACTAGGGATGAGCGGGTTCGGTTCCTCGGAATCCGAACCCGCCCGAACTTCATGTTTTTTTACACGGGGCCGAGCGACTCGGATCTTCCCGCCTTGCTCGGTTAACCCGAGCGCGCCCGAACGTCATCATCCCGCTGTCGGATTCTCGCGAGGCTCGGATTCTATCGCGAGACTCGGATTCTATATAAGGAGCCGCGCGTCGCCGCCATTTTCACACGTGCATTGAGATTCATAGGGAGAGGACGTGGCTGGCGTCCTCTCCATTTATAGAGAAGAGAGTGAGACAGTAGAGAGAGACACAGTAGTAATTTTGGGGAGCATTAGGAGGAGTACTAGTTACTTGCTGAAGTGATAGATAGTGTGACTGTATATTATCTGACTTGTGGGGGAGACACTGACAGTGGGGAGCAGTTAGAGTCTGAGAGCAGGACTCAGGAGTACATATAACGTACAGTGCACACTTTTGCTGCCAGAGTGCCACACTGCCATTGTGACCACACTGACCATCAGTATAATATATATTGTGATTGTCTGCTTAGGAGTACTACTTGCAAGTTGCTGATAGTGTGACCAGTGACCTGACCACCAGTCACCACCAGTTTAATATATATATATATATATATATATATATATATATATATAATTGTATATAATATATATATAATATTGTATACCACCTACCCGTGGTTTTTTTTTTTTCTTTCTTCTTTATACATACTACTATAGTAGCTTACTGTAGCAGTCTGCGGTGCTGCTGAGCTGACTGTGTCCAGCAGGTCCGTCATCAGTCATTACATAATAAATATATATACCTGTCCGGCTGCAGTACTAGTGATATTATATATATATATATATATATATATATATATATATTGATTTCATCTCATTATCATCCAGTCTATATTAGCAGCAGACACAGTACGGTAGTCCACGGCTGTAGCTACCTCTGTGTCGGCAGTCGCTCGTCCATCCATAATTGTATACCACCTACCCGTGGTTTTTATTTTTCTTTCTTCTTTATACATACTACTATAGTAGCTTACTGTAGCAGTCTGCGGTGCTGCTGAGCTGACAGTGTCCAGCAGGTCCATCATCAGTCATTACATAATAAATATATATACCTGTCCGGCTGCAGTACTAGTGATATTATATATATATATATATATATATATATATATTAATTTCATCTCCTTATCATCCAGTCTATATTAGCAGCAGACACAGTACGGTAGTCCACGGCTGTAGCTACCTCTGTGTCGGCAGTCGCTCGTCCATCCATAATTGTATACCACCTACCCGTGGTTTTTTTTTTCTTTTCTTTCTTCTTTATACATACTACTATAGTAGCTTACTGTAGCAGTCTGCGGTGCTGCTGAGCTGACAGTGTCCAGCAGGTCCGTCATCACATAATAAATATATATACCTGTCCGGCTGCAGTACTAGTGATATTATATATATATATATTGATTTCATCTCATTATCATTCAGTCTATATTAGCAGCAGACACAGTACGGTAGTCCACGGCTGTAGCTACCTCTGTGTCGGCAGTCGCTCGTCCATCCATAATTGTATACCACCTACCCGTGGTTTTTTTTTTTTCTTTCTTCTTTATACATACTACTATAGTAGCTAACTGTAGCAGTCTGCGGTGCTGCTGAGCTGACAGTGTCCAGCAGGTCCGTCATCAGTCATTACATAATAAATATATATACCTGTCCGGCTGCAGTACTAGTGATATTATATATATATATATATATATATATATATACAGAGAGAGTCGCACTCACGTGTAATACTGGAACAACAGCTGGGGTGTCTTCCACGAAAACCCTCCAGGGGATCCACTTGTAGATACAAAAAAATGGAGCACTCACCAGTCTTTTCTTAATGAGATATTTAGCAAAAGTTTATTGCCCAGACAGCATACATGACTGTGTAACACAGTCCATTATAGTTATCCAGAGGTAAGCTCAAACGTTTTCGGTCATAGCAGACCGTCATCAGGAGACATAAACATCATTTAACAGCCGTCCTGCCATCATACAGAGATACCATCAGCCTATCTGACCTTGCCTCACCGGCCCCTTATCTACCCACCATTCAATTATCGACGCCCAAATGACGTCACAGTATGGGCGGGATTAGCCCATTTCATTCAAAAGTGCTCTAGTGCATATCAGATCATGCTTTAAAATCCGCTGCGATCCCCTCAGTGCTACTTATACCAGGGTTGGCGTGATTAACCCCCACATCTTATATAACAGCCACTGACTGTCCCTAAATACATACCTAAATCACCTCCGTATCCACTACTGGTTGCCAAGCAACCATAAGCCGGGCCATCCCACCTTCATCATCTCCCAGTAATGGTCGAGGTGCCCGCCCCCGGAAGTGACATAACGGAGCAGTTGCCACGCAACAGCCCAGTCTCATCCGGTTAAGTCTATCACATACTTAAAGATGACGTCTTTCCAGGGGTTACCAAGCAACGCTTGGATACTTCCCCTGCTGCGATCTCCATGGGCGGAGATATTACTAGGACAATTGGTTGCCATGCAACCACCATTCAGCGTCCCTGGCCGCATTGACGGCAAAGATTCCATTGCCCTTGTTTATATATTATTCATGGACAAATAGTACAGATTATTTTATAACCTGGGAGCCAATCCTAGTGGAGGAGAATCGAGTATGTATATAGGGGATGAGATAACATAATAAAGTCCTGGCAAGTTAAACACGCAACCCAAGGTTTTTATAATTAAGGGTAACCTGTAGGTAGTAGGAGCCGGTGAGGTATGGAGGATAATAAATCATATGACAACACACCTAAACTAAATATACATACATATAAAGAGACATAAAGAAATACATACACTAACCAAAATAATATATATATAATAGCAAAAAAATTTACAAAAAACTATTTTTTAGAAAAAAACTTTTTTATATATATGTGCTAAAAAATACCTATATTTATAACAAAAGCGCATTGATCCCAAAGGGCCCAAGTCCCTTATCTAAGAAAAATACCCAAAGGGTTATTCTCATTAAGCCCATTTGGGGCCAATGTTCCCAATTTGAAAATCCATCTTGCCTCCAGTTTTTTCAAAATGAGTGTACGGTCTCCACCTCTCGCAGGTTCCGGGACCCAGTCTATGATCCGGCATCTAAGTGTTGATACTTGATGTCCCATTTTGAGGAAGTGTTGTGCAACTGGTTTATCAGTTCTACCAGAGGTGATCGCTTGGTTAATTGAACTCCTGTGGTTTGCCATACGTTCTCTAAATGTGCAGGTCGTCATTCCAACGTATGCTAGTCCGCATGGACATAATAGCATATAGACCACAAAGCTCAACCTACAATGGAGCTTATATCGAATCTTGATCATTCTACCATTGTGTGGGTGCGGGAAAGAAGTGCCCGGCAACAACGAGCGGCACGTCGTGCACCCCACACATCTGAAGCACCCCGGTTTCATGGTATTTAACCACGTGACGTTTTCCTTCGCCACCAGAGATCGAGCAGGTTGCATCAGGATCTGCTTCAGATTTCTGCCACGCCTATATGCCATCATGGGTGGATTATCAAGAGTCCCTTGCATGATCTGATATGCACTAGAGCACTTTTGAATGAAATGGGCTAATCCCGCCCATACTGTGACGTCATTTGGGCGTCGATAATTGAATGGTGGGTAGATAAGGGGCCGGTGAGGCAAGGTCAGATAGGCTGATGGTATCTCTGTATGATGGCAGGACGGCTGTTAAATGATGTTTATGTCTCCTGATGACGGTCTGCTATGACCGAAAACGTTTGAGCTTACCTCTGGATAACTATAATGGACTGTGTTACACAGTCATGTATGCTGTCTGGGCAATAAACTTTTGCTATATATCTCATTAAGAAAAGACTGGTGAGTGCTCCATTTTTTTGTATCTACAAGTGGATCCCCTGGAGGGTTTTCGTGGAAGACACCCCAGCTGTTGTTCCAGTATTACACGTGAGTGCGACTCTCTCTGTATATATTAAAGAAATTGGATCCTTTCTTTGGAACTTTTTTCTGGTCTGACACCCGTGGACTTTAAAACAAGTGAAATAATAATATCTTTTACCAAGCCAATCTTTGATCGGTATGGTCGATTTTTTATGACATAAAAGTCTTTTTTAGCGCATTGGTCCCATGTTCTCCCTTGGGTGCTGCTCCATAGTAATATTATGTTATATTTGTATTTATGCTATGCATTTGTAATTCCAATGTATTGATTTTTCTTTTTCATTTGGTCTGAAAGCTCTGATTCACCCTCCCCCACTAGTGTGGTTTGGTTAGTATTGTGGCTTACAACATGTCTCAACCTGAATGTGTTTTGTTTGATGAGGATCTCTTATCAGCTGCTGAGAATCAGCTGGTATCACTCACTGATGACGATGCCGAAAAAGTATATTTTGATCACTTTGAATTCACTAGACTCCCTGATGAGAAACCAACAGATTTAGTTTATAAGATCACACGACTTAGAAGGAGAGAGACTGAGCTGACACTCCATGGTCAGTTCTTGTCGGAGTACCACAGGTCCAAGAGGATACCTAGAGGATTCCGCATCACTAATACTCCAACTATTGGTAGAACCAATGCTGTATTTTGCAGCAAGTGGTGCGGGGTCCTCAACAAGTGTTCCTTGGACCTGATATTACTAGTGATTGAGGAAGTTGGCATCGAATTAGTGAAGGTACGTGATGAAATCACGAAATTTGAGAAATCCCACTTAACGACAATAAAAAATGATAAAACTGAGAACTGGGTTGAAAAGATCCAGACCCAGATTAATGCCTATAAGGAGGAGTTGGTCTCCTTTAAACGGAAGAAGTTGCAGACTGTAACAAATGATTATGCAACTCATAA
This sequence comes from Pseudophryne corroboree, assembly GCF_028390025.1. Taxonomy (NCBI): domain Eukaryota; kingdom Metazoa; phylum Chordata; class Amphibia; order Anura; family Myobatrachidae; genus Pseudophryne; species Pseudophryne corroboree. Next base: position 621,609,159 of record NC_086444.1, on the reverse strand, counting down.
TGTCTATAGGTGGTTATCAGGCAGTTCAAATAGTGGTAGGAGACAGAGAACATACCGACCACAGAGGAACAGGGCTAGACCTGGAGCTGATTCCTCCACGTCACAGTCAGCCTCGGACTCTGAACCTAGTGTTCCACTCCCTCCGAGTGGTTTTTTAGGCCAGAGAAGGAGAAGGGCAGGCAACCCTGGAAATTACGCAGACCACACCCGCGGAGGGGGGGATTCAGGCGGAAGAGGTCGGAAGAAGTAGATGAGGGATGTATATTTAATTTATCTGATCACATCCTCTCTAGGGCGGAAAGCTCCCTTTTGGCCCTAGGGTTGAGCTTTGTGCCCTCCTCCCGGCATGACGAATTTAACTTTGCTGTTGACCATTTTAAATTTGGTAGGAAATTGAGGCTACGTGATTTCTTTATGGATAAAGATGAAACAGGTAGATTTGAACAGGCTGGTACTCAGTTTTTGAAACCAAGCCTATTCGATCCTCAGACTACGAATGCCAGTATACGCACATTTTTAAGGATGACAGAACAAGACTGTAGGACCCCCAATGGAAGGAGGGCATATGACAACTTGAACCACCACCAAAGACAGGCCCTTAAATCCCTAAGAGATAATGATTCTATCGTTATTCGCCCCGCAGATAAGGGCGGGGCTATTGTACTACAAAATGCAGTAGACTATGATAGGGAAATTAGGCGGCAACTGTCGGATGTGACTACTTATGTCAAATGTACTATGAATCCCATGCCAGGGATTAAAAGACGGGTGGATAATATTATTGATATGGCTACACATAACGGTTGGCTTACTGAACAGATTGCTTTATATTTGAAAGTGGATTTTCCGATATGTCCATTGATATATACTCTGCCTAAGGTCCACAAGTTTCTGGTGGACCCCCCTGGCAGACCAATCATCTCTGCCAGGGGTTCTCTACTACAGCCGCTTGCCATATTTGTTGATAGTTTCTTACAGGAACTTATTCCCCAGATACCCAGTTATCTTCGTGATACAAGTGATTTTTTGAATAATATCCTGGCAATTGGGGATCTTAGTGAAAATATATTGTTTGCAACACTTGATGTTTCATCTTTATATACCATTATTCCTCATACCGAAGGGATTGAGGCAGTCAGGAAATTGATGATATCACATGGTAACATGCATCTTCCATGTGAATTTATCCTTGAGCTATTGGAGTTAATTTTGGTCCATAATCATTTTTCATATCAGGGTGATTATTACATCCAATGCTCAGGGACCGCTATGGGGTCTAATGTGGCCCCGATGTATGCAGGTATTTTCATGCATGACTATGAATCAACTAATATTTATCCTAGATATGGGAATAAGATTACTTATTATAGGAGATTCATAGATGACGTATTTTTGCTGTGGAGCGGCACCAAGGAGGAATTTCATTCAATGTTGAATGAACTTAATGCCCTGGATTCGACAGTCCGTTTTACTGGAACATGTGAGTGTGACTCCATTAATTTTCTGGACGTAACTATATTTCGGAATGGAACAAAGCTGGGGTCTACGCTATACAGAAAGGAAACGGACAGAAATACCTTCTTGCAGGCGACCAGTAAGCACCCACCCACCCTCAAAGCAAGTCTTCCTGTATCCCAGTTCATGAGGGTTCTCCGTAACAATACAAATTCTGATACAGCGGAAGCTCAAATTACACAAATGAAGGAACGGTTCCTCGAGAGGGGATATACGAGGAGAGTTGTGGAGAATTGTCTCACTAAAGCTAGGATGAGACTATATCAGAAACGTGATTGCAAACAGAATCGTATGATATTCGTGACACAATACGATGACATGGCTCCTGTGATCTCTAAATCAATTAAAAAGCATTGGCCGCTACTCAAGTCTGACCCAAAGTTTCAAGGGACTCTTGATAATCCACCCATGATGGCATATAGGCGTGGCAGAAATCTGAAGCAGATCCTGATGCAACCTGCTCGATCTCTGGTGGCGAAGGAAAACGTCACGTGGTTAAATACCATGAAACCGGGGTGCTTCAGATGTGTGGGGTGCACGACGTGCCGCTCGTTGTTGCCGGGCACTTCTTTCCCGCACCCACACAATGGTAGAATGATCAAGATTCGATATAAGCTCCATTGTAGGTTGAGCTTTGTGGTCTATATGCTATTATGTCCATGCGGACTAGCATACGTTGGAATGACGACCTGCACATTTAGAGAACGTATGGCAAACCACAGGAGTTCAATTAACCAAGCGATCACCTCTGGTAGAACTGATAAACCAGTTGCACAACACTTCCTCAAAATGGGACATCAAGTATCAACACTTAGATGCCGGATCATAGACTGGGTCCCGGAACCTGCGAGAGGTGGAGACCGTACACTCATTTTGAAAAAACTGGAGGCAAGATGGATTTTCAAATTGGGAACATTGGCCCCAAATGGGCTTAATGAGAATAACCCTTTGGGTATTTTTCTTAGATAAGGGACTTGGGCCCTTTGGGATCAATGCGCTTTTGTTATAAATATAGGTATTTTTTAGCACATATATATAAAAAAGTTTTTTTCTAAAAAATAGTTTTTTGTAAATTTTTTTGCTATTATATATATATTATTTTGGTTAGTGTATGTATTTCTTTATGTCTCTTTATATGTATGTATATTTAGTTTAGGTGTGTTGTCATATGATTTATTATCCTCCATACCTCACCGGCTCCTACTACCTACAGGTTACCCTTAATTATAAAAACCTTGGGTTGCGTGTTTAACTTGCCAGGACTTTATTATGTTATCTCATCCCCTATATACATACTCGATTCTCCTCCACTAGGATTGGCTCCCAGGTTATAAAATAATCTGTACTATTTGTCCATGAATAATATATAAACAAGGGCAATGGAATCTTTGCCGTCAATGCGGCCAGGGACGCTGAATGGTGGTTGCATGGCAACCAATTGTCCTAGTAATATCTCCGCCCATGGAGATCGCAGCAGGGGAAGTATCCAAGCGTTGCTTGGTAACCCCTGGAAAGACGTCATCTTTAAGTATGTGATAGACTTAACCGGATGAGACTGGGCTGTTGCGTGGCAACTGCTCCGTTATGTCACTTCCGGGGGCGGGCACCTCGACCATTACTGGGAGATGATGAAGGTGGGATGGCCCGGCTTATGGTTGCTTGGCAACCAGTAGTGGATACGGAGGTGATTTAGGTATGTATTTAGGGACAGTCAGTGGCTGTTATATAAGATGTGGGGGTTAATCACGCCAACCCTGGTATAAGTAGCACTGAGGGGATCGCAGCGGATTTTAAAGCATGATCTGATATGCACTAGAGCACTTTTGAATGAAATGGGCTAATCCCGCCCATACTGTGACGTCATTTGGGCGTCGATAATTGAATGGTGGGTAGATAAGGGGCCGGTGAGGCAAGGTCAGATAGGCTGATGGTATCTCTGTATGATGGCAGGACGGCTGTTAAATGATGTTTATGTCTCCTGATGACGGTCTGCTATGACCGAAAACGTTTGAGCTTACCTCTGGATAACTATAATGGACTGTGTTACACAGTCATGTATGCTGTCTGGGCAATAAACTTTTGCTAAATATCTCATTAAGAAAAGACTGGTGAGTGCTCCATTTTTTTGTATCTATATATATATATATATATATAAATTTCATCTCCTTATCATCCAGTCTATATTAGCAGCAGACACAGTACGGTAGTCCACGGCTGTAGCTACCTCTGTGTCGGCAGTCGCTCGTCCATCCATAAGTATACTAGTATCCATCCATCTCCATTGTTTACCTGAGGTGCCTTTTAGTTGTGCCTATTAAAATATGGAGAACAAAAATGTTGAGGTTCCAAAATTAGGGAAAGATCAAGATCCACTTCCACCTCGTGCTGAAGCTGCTGCCACTAGTCATGGCCGAGACGATGAAATGCCAGCAACGTCGTCTGCCAAGGCCGATGCCCAATGTCATAGTACAGAGCATGTAAAATCCAAAACACCAAATATCAGTAAAAAAAGGACTCCAAAATCTAAAATAAAATTGTCGGAGGAGAAGCGTAAACTTGCCAATATGCCATTTACCACACGGAGTGGCAAGGAACGGCTGAGGCCCTGGCCTATGTTCATGGCTAGTGGTTCAGCTTCACATGAGGATGGAAGCACTCAGCCTCTCGCTAGAAAACTGAAAAGACTCAAGCTGGCAAAAGCACCGCAAAGAACTGTGCGTTCTTCGAAATCCCAAATCCACAAGGAGAGTCCAATTGTGTCGGTTGCGATGCCTGACCTTCCCAACACTGGACGTGAAGAGCATGCGCCTTCCACCATTTGCACGCCCCCTGCAAGTGCTGGAAGGAGCACCCGCAGTCCAGTTCCTGATAGTCAGATTGAAGATGTCAGTGTTGAAGTACACCAGGATGAGGAGGATATGGGTGTTGCTGGCGCTGGGGAGGAAATTGACAAGGAGGATTCTGATGGTGAGGTGGTTTGTTTAAGTCAGGCACCCGGGGAGACACCTGTTGTCCGTGGGAGGAATAGGGCCGTTGACATGCCTGGTGAAAATACCAAAAAAATCAGCTCTTCGGTGTGGAAGTATTTCACCAGAAATGCGGACAACATTTGTCAAGCCATGTGTTGCCTTTGTCAAGCTGTAATAAGTAGGGGTAAGGACGTTAACCACCTCGGAACATCCTCCCTTATACGTCACCTGCAGCGCATTCATAATAAGTCAGTGACAAGTTCAAAAACTTTGGGCGACAGCGGAAGCAGTCCACTGACCAGTAAATCCCTTCCTCTTGTAACCAAGCTCACGCAAACCACCCCACCAACTCCCTCAGTGTCAATTTCCTCCTTCCCCAGGTATGCCAATAGTCCTGCATGCCATGTCACTGGCAATTCTGACGAGTCCTCTCCTGCCTGGGATTCCTCCGATGCATCCTTGCGTGTAACGCCTACTGCTGCTGGCGCTGCTGTTGTTGCTGCTGGGAGTCGATGGTCATCCCAGAGGGGAAGTCGTAAGCCCACTTTTACTACTTCCACCAAGCAATTGACTGTCCAACAGTCCTTTGCGAGGAAGATGAAATATCACAGCAGTCATCCTGTTGCAAAGCGGATAACTGAGGCCTTGACAACTATGTTGGTGTTAGACGTGCGTCCGGTATCCGCCGTTAGTTCACAGGGAACTAGACAATTTCTTGAGGCAGTGTGCCCCCGTTACCAAATACCATCTAGGTTCCACTTCTCTAGGCAGGCGATACCGAGAATGTACACGGACGTCAGAAAAAGACTCACCAGTGTCCTAAAAAATGCAGTTGTACCCAATGTCCACTTAACCACGGACATGTGGACAAGTGGAGCAGGGCAGGGTCAGGACTATATGACTGTGACAGCCCACTGGGTAGATGTATGGACTCCCGCCGCAAGAACAGCAGCGGCGGCACCAGTAGCAGCATCTCGCAAACGCCAACTCTTTCCTAGGCAGGCTACGCTTTGTATCACCGGTTTCCAGAATACGCACACAGCTGAAAACCTCTTACGGCAACTGAGGAAGATCATCGTGGAATTGCTTACCCCAATTGGACTCTCCTGTGGATTTGTGGCATCGGACAACGCCAGCAATATTGTGTGTGCATTAAATATGGGCAAATTCCAGCACGTCCCATGTTTTGCACATACCTTGAATTTGGTGGTGCAGAATTTTTTAAAAAACGACAGGGGCGTGCAAGAGATGCTGTCGGTGGCCAGAAGAATTGCGGGACACTTTCGGCGTACAGGCACCACGTACAGAAGACTGGAGCACCACCAAAAACGCCTGAACCTGCCCTGCCATCATCTGAAGCAAGAAGTGGTAACGAGGTGGAATTCAACCCTCTATATGCTTCAGAGGTTGGAGGAGCACCATTCAAGCCTATACAATTGAGCACGATATAGGAGGTGGAATGTACCTGTCTCAAGCGCAGTGGAGAATGATTTCAACATTGTGCAAGGTTCTGCAACCTTTTGAACTTGCCACACGTGAAGTCAGTTCAGACACTGCCAGCCTGAGTCAGGTCATTCCCCTCATCAGGCTTTTGCAGAAGAAGCTGGAGGCATTGAAGGAGGAGCTAAAAGGGAGCGATTCCGCTAGGCATGTGGGACTTGTGGATGGAGCCCTTAATTCGCTTAACAAGGATTCACGGGTGGTCAATCTGTTGAAATCAGAGCACTACATTTTGGCCACCGTGCTCGATCCTAGATTTAAAACCTACCTTGGATCTCTCTTTCCGGCAGACACAAGTCTGCTGGGGTTCAAAGACCTGCTGGTGACAAAATTGTCAAGTCAAGCGGAACGCGACCTGTCAACATCTCCTCCTTCACATTCTCCCGCAACTGGGGGTGCGAGGAAAAGGCTCAGAATTCCGAGCCCACCTGCTGGCGGTGATGCAGGGCAGTCTGGAGCGACTGCTGATGCTGACATCTGGTCCGGACTGAAGGACCTGACAACGATTACGGACATGTCGTCTACTGTCACTGCATATGATTCTCTCCCCATTGAAAGAATGGTGGAGAATTATATGAGTGACCGCATCCAAGTAGGCACGTCAGACAGTCCGTACTTATACTGGCAGGAAAAAGAGGCAATTTGGAGGCCCTTGCACAAACTGGCTTTATTCTACCTAAGTTGCCCTCCCACAAGTGTGTACTCCGAAAGAGTGTTTAGTGCCGCCGCTCACCTTGTCAGCAATCTGCGTACGAGGTTACTTCCAGAAAATGTGGAGAAGATGATGTTCATTAAAATGAATTATAATCAATTCCTCCGTGGAGACATTGACCAGCAGCAATTGCCTCCACAAAGTACACAGGGAGCTGAGATGGTGGATTCCAGTGGGGACGAATTGATAATCTGTGAGGAGCGGGATGTACACGGTGATATATCGGAGGATGATGATGAGGTGGACATCTTGCCTCTGTAGAGCCAGTTTGTGCAAGGAGAGATTAATTGCTTCTTTTTCGGTGGGGGTCCAAACCAACCCGTCATTTCAGTCACAGTCGTGTGGCAGACCCTGTCACTGAAATGATGGGTTGGTTAAAGTGTGCATGTCCTGTTTATACAACATAAGGGTGGGTGGGAGGGCCCAAGGACAATTCCATCTTGCACCTCTTTTTTCTTTCATTTTTATTTGCGTCATGTGCTGTTTGGGGAGTGTTTTTTGGAAGGGCCATCCTGCGTGACACTGCAGTGCCACTCCTAGATGGGCCAGGTGTTTGTGTCGGCCACTAGGGTCGCTTATCTTACTCACACAGCTACCTCATTGCGCCTCTTTTTTTCTTCTTTGCGTCATGTGCTGTTTGGGGAGTGTTTTTTGGAAGGGCCATCCTGCGTGACACTGCAGTGCCACTCCTAGATGGGCCAGGTGTTTGTGTCGGCCACTAGGGTCGCTTAGCTTACTCACACAGCTACCTCATTGCGCCTCTTTTTTTCTTCTTTGCGTCATGTGCTGTTTGGGGAGTGTTTTTTGGAAGGGCCATCCTGCGTGACACTGCAGTGCCACTCCTAGATGGGCCAGGTGTTTGTGTCGGCCACTAGGGTCGCTTAGCTTACTCACACAGCTACCTCATTGCGCCTCTTTTTTTCTTCTTTGCGTCATGTGCTGTTTGTGGAGTGTTTTTTGGAAGGGCCATCCTGCGTGACACTGCAGTGCCACTCCTAGATGGGCCAGGTGTTTGTGTCGGCCACTAGGGTCGCTTAGCTTAGTCATCCAGCGACCTCGGTGCAAATTTTAGGACTAAAAATAATATTGTGAGGTGTGAGGTATTCAGAATAGACTGAAAATGAGTGGAAATTATGGTTTTTGAGGTTAATAATACTTTGGGATCAAAATGACCCCCAAATTCTATGATTTAAGCTGTTTTTTAGTTTTTTTTAAAAAAAACACCCGAATCCAAAACACACCCAAATCCGACAAAAAAAATTCGGTGAGGTTTTGCAAAAACGCGGTCGAACCCAAAACACGGCCGCGGAACCGAACCCAAAACCAAAACACAAAACCCGAAAAATTTCAAGTGCACATCCCTACTTTCTAGTTTCTACATTAGCTCCTTCCTTGCAAGCACCTGTAATGGACTAATAAATTGATTTGAGCAATTTGCTATTTATGTGTATCACTGGTCCTTGAAGTGCAATTGATGAGCTAGCTCTCAGTTTAGAAATATATAAATGTATGTGGTATTATAAATGTATGTAGCAATACACAATGTATTATTATCACAGTGTATAATGTACTATTATCATGTAGTGTTAGGACCAACATATCAGAGACACTGTGAAGTGACTGGTGGCTTAGGACCCTATTCAGTAAGGATTGCAAATTCTGATCTTTAGCAGAATTTTCAATCCTTTGAATTGAATGCTGGGGGGCCACCCATCACAGGGCAAGGCCGCCCAGTATGCTAACCACTGCCCCCCATCTGCGACCTGCACTAATTGCGATTGCACCGCAATTAGTGCGCTGTTGCAGAAATTAGGGAAACCTCCTGCCGGTGCAGCCTGGCTGCTACGGCAGGAGGCCCACCACCATCTTTTTGATCGGAGCGGCTGCATGTGACATTACACAGCCTCCCCCCCTCCACCCTCCGGTAATGCAGTCGCCACATCCCGTTCTCACCGCCACATCCCGTTTCCCTGCGGCCATCCCCGCAATGCTCCGTGTCCGCCTTGGAAACGGAGCATTGCCGCTCCGCAAACGTCTCTGCCTGTCAATCAGGCAGAGGGGTTCGTAATTACTGATGGTCACCTGCAGTAAATGCGGGTGCATGCGCAGGATGGGCCCTGCGCATGCGCCCACAGGAAGATCACAAACATTTTGGTTGGATTGCGGTTTGCAATCCAACCTGAATTAGCCCCTTAATCATATCTTTGCAAATATCTGTAACAGATCTCCGCATTTCTACAATCATATAGAATGTACATCTTATTTACTGTCCCATTATAGTGTGCTGGGGGAATTATGTGCTTTTTATTTCTACATTAGCCTCTCCCTTTTGCTGGAGATACACAAAAAAATATATTTAAAAAACTGTGGGGTCCCCCACTCATACCTTACCCAACTCTAGGTTTTATGCATATGCTGATTTTAATTTTTCCAGCTCTAGGCTTGACCAGCCAAGGCTAGTGGAACCATTAAGTGTCCATCACTATGATTCTACCAGCTCCCCTTGGCTGGTCCCAACCGGGAGAAGTGTCAGTAAAGAAAATGTGAGTGCCCACCTCCTTGATCCAACCTGCTCTTCTCCATAACTCTGGTGCCGGTGGGTATGGTGGTAATGGTTAATGTAATACATAAGATTTTTTTTTTACAGGTGAACTACTGGCCCCAGCAAGCCTGCCAGGGCATGATGGCACTTAGAAAACTCCAAGTGCCAGCATCAAGGGCATGCCCGCAGGCATTAATAGTCAACCTGTGATACAAATGTTAAAAGAAAGACTGTACACACACACACACACACACACACACACACACACCATAGAAAACTATGTTATAAAATAAACACTCCCCCATACACCCTTGTTTACTTATTTAAAACTCACTCACTCACTCACTCACTCACTCACTCACTCACTCACTCACTCAGTATTTAGGGAAAAGTCCTCTTCATTAAATGTAAGCATTCCATGGGGTCTCTGCAAGCAAAAAAAAAAAAACCCGCTTAAGACATTTTGGGCAACCGCTAATGAGAGCTCACTCAGAGATGCTCTATATAGGAATGAAAAGGGCTGCATTGATTGGTCAGAACGTGGGAACTGCTGTGAAAATTTCTTTTGCACTTTACATATATTCACACATTCTGTAGCACCCTTCTGCTGATGTGATAAAAATTTCTTCTGCAGAATCCACAAGCTGCACAGCAGGGCTTTCCAAACCAGTCCTCGAGATCTACCAACAGTTCACATTTTCCAGACCACCTAGCTGGTGCGGGTGTGGTATTGAAAGTCGACAGTAACTAGGTTGACAATGTCTAGGTCGACCACTATTGGTCGACAGTAACTAGGTCGACAGGGTGTCTAGGTCGACAGGGTCTTTAGGTTGACATGTTCTAGGTCGACAGGTCAAAAGGTCGACATGAGTTTTTCATGTTATTTTGGTGTCGTTTTCTTCGTAGAGTGACCGGGAACCCCAATTAGTGCACCGCGTCCCCTCGCATGGCTGGCTTCGCTCGCCATGCTTCGGGCATGGTGCCTTCGCTCCGCTACCGCTTCGCTCGGCACAGATTACCGTTCCAATCGTAGTCCACGTGGATCATTAAGTATGAAAAGGTTCAAAAAAAGAAAAAAATTGTGAAAAACTCATGTCGACCTTTTGACCTGTCGACCTAGAACATGTCGACCTAAAGACCCTGTCAACCTAGACACCCTGTCGACCTAGTTACTGTCGACCAATAGTGGTCGACCTAGACATTGTCGACCTAGTTACTGTCGACTTTCAGTCCGGATCCCGCTGGTGCACAGGTGTAGTCATTACTAATTAAGATGTGCTGCATTCATTCCTAACTGACAATTCTTTCAGGTCTCCGGCAGGCCTGGAAAACATGAACTGTTGGTAGATCTCGAGGACCGGTTTGGCCAGCCCTGCTGTACAGTATCTGAGCAATTAAATGATTAGACATAGATTGGCTGTAAAAGTCTTTTAAACAACTGACATTTTTTTTTCTATAACAAATTTATATAAATTAATTAACAATAGTTGTACTACTTCACTTTGATTTCTGATTACTCATTGGGGGTCATTCCGACCCAATCGCACGCTGCAGTTTTTCACAGCTGTGTGATCCGGTCTGGAATGCGCATGTGCTGTGGCCGCAATGCGCAGATGCATCGCTGCCCGGCGATGGGGACCGCCAGGCAGCGATTGTTCTAACAAAGATTTCAATCGCAGCAGCGATCGCAAGGTGACTGACAGCAGGAAGGCGTTCCGGGGTGTCAACTGACCGTTTTCTGGGAGTGGAGAGGAAAACGCAGGCGTGTCCAGGCGTTTGCAGGGCGGGTGTCTGACGTCAATTCCGGGACCTGACAGGCTGAAGTGGTCGCAGTGGCTGAGTAAGTTCAGAGCTACTCAGAAACTGCACAAAATGTTTTTGTACAGCTCCCCTGCACAAGTGTTCGCACACTTGCACAGCTAAAATACACTTCCCCATGGGCAGCGACTATCTGATCGCATGGGCTGCAAAAAGTTGCAGCGTGCGATCAACTCGGAATGACCCCCTTTGAGTGATGTCTTAATGATATCAATCTACCTATTTAAATCCCTTATAACAACCTTCACATATATTTAAGGTTCTCCGAAATCTGCTGCGGTCTTCAGTACATACATTGAGTATATGCTTAATCTTTGCAGGTACCCCTGAAAATGGCTGTTTTTGGGGATATCACAGAATTTGTTTTTGTATAAATATTCCACATAGAAACATAATATTGTAATATGGAGCAGAATGGCTGGAAGAATAATTATTAGAAGTCTATAAAAGACCAGAGATGTGTGTGTGTTTGGTTTACTGAAAACCAAACCCACCCGAATTTTGCATATCCAAGTACTTCTCAGCCCAGGCTCAGGTTTTCCCATCATGCTCGGAATCCAAAATAAGGCAAAACGTAATCTTCCCGGCATTGGGTATTGTATGTTTTGGATTCTATAAAAGTCCCTCCCATGTGGAACGGGTACCATTTCAAACAGGATGTCGGAGGGTTAGGGTGGGCTGCAGCACTAAGTCAGTGTTAGTGAAGGGATGTGGGTGCAACTAAGCGCTGCTGTGGCAGACTGTGAAGGGCTGTGGGATGCTGGCAGCACTAAGAAGACTGTGTTAGTGAAGGGCTGTTGGGTGCAAGCACTATTGTGGCACTACTGATGTGGCTGTGTCAGGCATAGAAAAATATGGATATGGATCAGTTAATAAATGAGCAGGAGAAGCAACCCAGTACTAGTGCTGTGGCTGCTGTCAGTGATAATGATAGTACTTCAACATATACTAAAGGTGCTCCAGGGACACAAAGTTTAAGAAAAGACACCTGAAATCTAAATATTTTACAATGTTAAAGAAAACATCACCACTTATAATAAAGAGAATGTTTACTGACAAAAAAAAAAACATTGCCAACATGCCATACACCCGACACAGTGGCAAGGAAAGGCTCAGGTCACAGCCTTTTTTTGACAGTGGTGGTCCTACTAGTGCTACTGCTGTTTCATGCACTATAAGAATGCCTATTGCGGAAGCTGGGGCCAAACGCAGTCATGCATCTTCTTCTGTAGCCTCATATGAGGTAGAGGTGTCACCTTTAAAACAGACAAATCAGTGTCCAGAAAAAAAGAACACTAAGGCTGAAGATCAAACTGTATGTTCACAAACCCATGAGGAGAGTCTAGGGGTGTCCATGTTAACTATATATGAGCCCAACTATTCTGATACTGTGAAGACTTGAAGTCTTCTTCTACCATTCCTGCACCCTCTGCAAATGTGGGGATGAGCAGTACAAGTAAAGATGGTGACACAGAAATTGAGGATGCTAGTTTGGAAGTGCAACAGGACGATGGGGATATTTGTGTATCTGACAGTAATGAGGATGTCTATGATGAGGATGTTGTTTGTGTCAAAGACATAAGTCAGCCACATGTAGCAGTTATTGCCATGATAAAATAAGTCCATTGTCATGCCTGGGCATAAAACCAAAAAACCCACCTCTTGTGTGTGGAATTATTTTTACCCAAATCCTGAAAATATTTGTGAAGGCATCTGTACCATTTGTGAGGCCAAAGTTAACAGAGGTAGGGCACCTCTACCCTGTTACATAATTTGCAGTGAGTACATACAAGTTGTTTCCCCAAAAAAATTGTAAAATAATAACAAGCAGTTCAGTATGAGCTACAAGCAGAATTGGACCAGCACATTCAATGATTACTAATGATAGGAGTAGTCCTACCAAAACTTGTTTAGTGGGGACCCAAATAAACCAAGGACTTCAGAAGTGTTGGGTTTGTTAAACCGTGTATGTACTTTTTAAATTATTATCCACCATAAGGGTGGGTGGGTTGCCCCGACCAAGGAACAATTGCATCTTGCACCCTCCTTGACTAGATTTTGTAGGAAAAACATGTTATTATTCTTCATACTCAGACTGGTGCACATCATAAATTTACTACAGAGTTGTGTAACTACACAATTAGGGAGGGGGAAAAGCATTATGGACAGCTGGTCAGCCTCCCAATATTTGTTAGTGTAAAGGTGGGTACACACTGATAATATATCTGCTGATCAATTGATCGGCAGATATATCTATGGACGGATCGGGCAGTATGTAGAGCAAATACACTGCCCGATCCGTCAGGGGCTGACGTCATGAACTGGGTGGGCATGTACACATGCCTGCCCAGTTCAGCTGTCAATCACCGCCGGCTGCCACAGCATTTGTACGGGCGGGCGGCTGACCACCTGTACACACACAGCGACGTGCCAATATATCGGTAGATATATTGGCTGGCGGCTGTGCTGCAGGGCCAACGCAATATGTTTGTGAACAACGGAGTTCACAGACATATCGCCCATACACACTGGCCGACGGACCCACGATATATTGGTCGTTCAAGAGAACGGACGATATATCTGCCAGTGTGTACCCACCTTAAGATAGGCTTATTTGGAGTTTGCAGCTCTGCAGTGCAAGTATTCATTTTCTTGACTTCCTTTTCACACCTTGTCAGGAATCCTTGGCTATCAACATTATATTCTTTCGGGGCATTTCTCTTTTCAGTTGCTGCAAAACAGACCAAGTTAAATAACATTTTCCACATTAATCAATTAATAAATAGTACTTAATCAATTTTAATCAAGTAAATGTAATCAGTCAATCAATCAATCAATCAATCAATCCTTTACCTGCCTACCACTACATATTCTACCTCCATTTCCCTGTACTGCCCTTGGGCCTCTTCTTTTGAAAACATTCATCCTGTTTGCCACTGTTGTGCCACAATGTTTCATAGATGTGCTATATTCTTAAAGTAACTGCTGTGTGTTTGTGCTGCTGCTCTGTAGCTTTGTTTAGCCAACTCTGGCCTCTATTGGTGAACAATATTGTGAGCTGTGAGGTGGTCAAAATTGACTGGAAACCACTGAACATTATAGGCGGTATTCAATTGTTTGAAAAGTCAGTTGGGTGTCTGTTTTTTCCTATCTAATAGACAGGGGAAAACAGACACCCAACCGACTTTTCAAAGAATTGAATATCCCCCTATATGATAATAAACAGAGATGTGCGCCAGATCATTTTTGATGCTTTGGTTTTGGTTCTAATGCGTCGTCTGGTTTTGGATTCGCTTTTGCATTTCAGCCGTGACTGATTGTGGTTTTGCATATTTTTTTTTTTTTAAGTTGACAAAAAAAGCTGGACACAACTTGTGGATGGACACAGCACAGCACAACCAATTAGATGGACACAGTGACAGCACAGCACAGCCACTTAGATGGACACAGTGACAGCAGCACAGCCCCTTAGATGGACACAGTGACAGCAGCACAGCCCTTCAGATGGACACAGTGGCAGCTGCACAGCCCCTTAGGTGGACACAGTGACAGCAGCACAACCCCTTAGATGGACACAGTGACAGCAGCACAGCCCCTTAGATGGACACAGTGACAGCAGCACAACCCCTTAGATGGACACAGTGACAGCAGCACAACCCCTTAGATCAGAGGTGGGCAATTATTTCAGCTGAGGGGCCACTTGACATTTCCTGTCAGTATCCGAGGGCCACATACAAAATAGCAGCTCGCCCCACTTGCCAAACATATAGGGACGTGGCTTCATGTGGAAGGGGTGTGGGCAAAAAATAATACAGATTCATATTAGGCTGCACAATAGTCTCCATTATTCAAATTGCGCCACACAGCGCCACTTACATACATTACACCAAGTAGAGCCCCTTTTACACACATCACGGCAGGTAGAGAGCCTTTTTACACATTAACATTTTATTTAGGATAATTATTGTGCAGCAAGCAAATTATCCAGTGTGTTATGGCCCCTGGGGAAAGGTGTGACACGGTGACAGAACAAGGTGGGGGTGACACGGTGACAGAACACGGTGGGGGTGACAGAACACGGGGGGTGTGACACAGTGACAGAACACGGTGGGGGTGACAGAACATGGGGGGGGTGACACGGTGACAGAACACAGGGAGGGGGGGTGACAGTGACAGAACACGGGGTGTGTGACACGGTGACAGAACACGGTGGGGGTGACACGGTGACAGAACACGGGGAGGGGGGGGTGACAGTGACAGAACACGGGTGTGTGACACAGTGACAGAAAACGGTGGGGGTGACACAGTGACAGAACACGGGGAGGGGGGGGTGACAGTGACAGAACACGGATGTGTGACACGGTGACAGAACACGGGGGGTGTGACACAGTGAAAGAACACGGGGAGGGGGGGTGACAGTGACAGAACATGGTGGGGGTGACACGGTGACAGAACACGGGGATGGGGGTGATAGTGACAGAACACGGGGGGTGTGACACAGTGACAGAACACGGTGGGGGGTGAGAGTGACAGAACACGGATGTGTGACACGGTGACAGAACACGGGGGGTGTGACACAGTGAAAGAACACGGGGAGGGGGGGGTGACAGTGACAGAACATGGTGGGGGGTGACACGGTGACAGAACACGGGGAGGGGGGGTGAGAGTGACAGAACACGGGGGGTGACACAGTGACAGAACACGGTGGGGGGTGACAGTGACAGAACACGGATGTGTGACACGGTGACAGAACACGGGGGTGTGTGACACAGTGACAGAACATGGGGAGGTGACACAGTGACAGAACACGGGGAGGTGACACAGTGACAGAACACGGGGGTGTGACATAGTGACAGAACACGGGGGGTGTGACATAGTGACAGAACACGGGGGTGTGACATAGTGACAGAACACGGGGGGTGACAGTGACAGAACACGGGGGGTGACACAGTGACAGAACACGGGGGGGGGTGACATAGTGACAGAACATGGGGGTGACATGGTGACAGAACACGGGAGGTGTGACATAGTGACAGAACACGGGGGGTGTGACATAGTGACAGAGCACGGGGGGTGTGACACAGTGACAGAACAAGGTGGGGGTGACAGTGACAGAACACGGATGTGTGACACGGTGACAGAACACAGGGGGGGGGGTGACACAGTGACAGAACACAGGGAGGTGACACAGTGACAGAACACGGGGAGGTGACACAGTGACAGAACACGGGGTGTGTGACATAGTGACAGAACACGGGGTGTGTGACATAGTGACAGAACACGGGGGGGGGGTGTGACATGGTGACAGAACACGGGGGGTGACAGTGACAGAACACGGGGGGTGACACAGTGACAGAACACGGGGGGTGGTGACACAGTGACAGAACACGGGGAGGTGACACAGTGACAGAACACGGGGGGTGTGACATAGTGACAGAACACGGGGGGTGTGACATAGTGACAAAACACGGGGGGGGTGACAGTGACAGAACACGGGGGGGTGACAGTGACAGAACACGGGGGGTGACACAGTGACAGAACACGGGGGGGGGTGACATAGTGACAGAACATGGGCGTGACATGGTGACAGAACACGGGAGGGGTTGGTACAGCGAAAGCTAAAGATCTCTCCCCCAAACCTAAAAACAGTCTGACGCCACTGCCCGCACACACAAATATACACACACACACACACACTTTCTTTCACTTTTCCCAGTAACTTACTGATCTGGCTGGCAGTGGCAGGAAGGGTGGATCTGTAGCAGTCTGGCTCTTGTCCCGTGTAGCTCCGCCCCCTGAGGTCCCGTGTAGCCACGCCCCATTCTCGGCTGAACACAGACGTTGTCACTGGGGACTCTGGAGGAGGCTGCTACAACGCAGCAGCAGCAGGAGCAGCAGGGGAGAGAGGCGCCGCTGGCAGCTTGGAGGTACTGCAGTGAAGAGCAATGACAAGCAGCTCAGCCGGTCGGGCCGCTTGTCATTGCTCGCTAATGGGAGGCAGTGGGCCGGGCAGGATCGGTGTGCGGGCCGCATCCGGCCCGCGGGCCGTATTTTCCCCACCCCTACCTTAGAAGGATACAGTGACAGCAGCACAGCCCCTTAGATGGACACAGTGACAGCAGCACAGCCCTTCAGATGGACACAGTGGCAGCAGCACAGCCCCTTAGGTGGACACGGCGACAGCAGTCAACCCCTTAGATGGATACAGTGACAGCAGCACAGCCTCTTAGGGACACAGTGACAGCACTTGTATTGCGCACAGCCACTTGGATGGACACCGCAGAGCAGAGCACAGCATACAGCAGTGTGACTGGAGTGAAATGGAGCAGGGTCCCGGCTGTGGCTCCCTTATATGGAATCAAAAACCAATGAGGATCCAACACAGGGAGGATGATGTTCGGCCTTGATGTGGAATCCAAGTTTGGCGGGAACAGCTGATCTACGGATCGGGTAGACTCGGATTCCATAAATTCGGAGCAGTTCAGATTACAGGGAATCCAAACTGCTCATCTCCATTAATAATAATGTAGGGAAAAAACATGCCCAAATTACATGATTTTAGCTGTTTTTTAAAACTCCAGATCCAAATCTAGAACCAAAACACATGAGGGTGCTTCACTGGTTTTGCAAAAAACAGAATCCCCCCCCCACACACACAGAGGGCGGTTTTGGCAAAACTAAAACATGTGGTCGGTACACATCTCTAGAAAAGATCCATTCAATCCTGCTAGCACCAAGTATGTCACTCATTATAAACAGAGAATAACTACATGCTACATGACAACTTGCATAAAGGTTCACCTTAAAAGGCTATGAAAGCATAGCAATGATAGCAAATAAGTTTCTGTAAACTGGTGAACTACACTGTCCCTTTCTTACTGTCCACTTTGTGCATCAGAATGCAGATGCTAATCAGAAAAAGTCTCAGGTTCTGCACTTTCTCAGTATAATGAATTCCTTTACTGTCTGGATGATCATCTGTTTACTATGAATCAATTTAATGACTCAGAAATCCATCTTTCTGTCACCAGGGTCAAACTTGTCTTCAACTAAAGTTTTCTCCTGCAGAATCAATAAGAAAAAATTAACTTTCAGAAATTGATCTGTTGAACTTGATGTGGATAATGGGGGAACATTTTGAAGAGCTACTTAGGTAAAAATAATAGTATATATGTGTTTTTGTACATACACATATGATTCAGTGGCAAAAGTAGCGAATGGCGAGCCCAGTTGCAAAAATATGCTTTGGGCCTTCACAAGCCACCCACCAACTCCCCCCTACCCTCTCTACTAGAGGAATACGAGGCAGTTAGTAACACATTTCTATAAGTGCCATTGCCCAATACAGAGCAATGTTTTCCCCACATGCTTCCTTGTGTGACCCCAAATGCCTCTAATGTCTCCCTGACATACCCCCCCCCCCCCCCCCACATTAGAAAATTAGCGCTGGGAAACTGGATATTTGAATGTATAACAGTTTTAATCAAAATGATTTAAAAATACTGTTGCAACAGATCAATAAAATGCAATATGTATAATTAAATCCGGGCATATCGTAGCACTGCAAAAATAAAAAATTGAATTAAAATTTCCATAAACCTTAATGCTGCAAATTAGTTTTGCTGGTACTCAAATGATAACAGTTCATCCCCAAGAATGCTGCCACAGTCCAGGAACAATAGTAAGCGAATGGAGAAAGGGCCAACGGCTGTTGGAAATGACCTTACGTGGCTTGGTTCAAGATGCTACTTGGTCCAATTTAGTGCTCAGGTCCAATGATGTGAAATTCCAATTCGCTGATGTAAGCGGTTCAAGCACCTTGAAAAAGCTGTGTGGAACAGCGAAACGCGTCGGTGGGTTAGCTGGACTCTGATTCTTCATCCTCACATCCAAAGCCTAGAAGTCGGATATAGGAACCGCTTACATAAGCGAATTGGAATTTCACATCATTGGACCTGAGCACTAAATTGGACCAAGTAGCATCTTGAACCAAGCCACGTAAAGTCATTTCCAACAGCCGTTGGCCCTTTCTCCATTCGCTTACTATTGTTCCTGGACTGTGGCAGCATTCTTGGGGATGAACTGTTATCATTTGAGTACCAGCAAAACTAATTTGCAGCATTAAGGTTTATGGAATTTTTAATTCAATTTATTATTTTTGCAGTGCTACGATATGCCCGGATTTAATTATACATATTGCATTTTATTGATCTGTTGCAACAGTATTTTTTAAATCATTTTGATTAAAACTGTTATACATTCAAATATCCAGTTTCCCAGCGCTAATTTTCTATTTTGTGTTGTTCCATTTGCGGGGCCTAACTAACCCCATTGTATTAGCAGCTCTAGGAAAAGCATCTCATTACTAGCGCCAAAGGTATTACTTGGTAATCCATTTCTACACCCCCCCCCCCCACATTAGCCTGTTCCCCACACTCCGACACATCACATCCATCCCCTATATGCTGTACTATATTACAACACTGCATCACTGCACTACATCCCCCCATATGCTGCACTACATGACTACCTGCTATACCCTGCACTACATCACTACACTACATTGCATTGCTGCCCTACATTACTGTACTCCATACCCCCTATACATTGAATTACATCACTTCACTACATCCCCTATATGCCGCACTACATAACTGCAATGCACTGCACTACACTACGTTCCCTACAATAACATTAACACATCCCACTACCTCCCTCCACATGTGCTTAGCATGATGAAGTCCTCTGTTCAACGGAGTGACAGGATACAGTGGAAAGAAGGGCTTGCCTGGTCCTCTGGCCTGGAGAGAGCAGAGTAGAGAGGAAGCAGATGGGCTGAGGAAGAAGGGGACAGGCTTGGTTCTCTGGCCAGGAGATAGCAGAGTATTGGGGAAAGGGACGGGGCCATGGCATGAAGGGATCGGGCCTGGTCTAATGGACGTGTTTCAATGCCAGGGAGGGTCATGAGATCCCTGTTGTCCCCAGCAGCAAGAGCAGGACCACATTCCCCTCACCGGCAGCAGAGAGGAGGAGCCAGAGAGAGATGAGCGGCAGTCAGGCCGCATTCACATCATCCTTGTCACTGCCTACGATGCAGTGGAGCAGCCTTGGCAGCATAGTGATGAGTCAGTCTGACTCATTATAATGCCGATGGGTCTGTGTCCCATCATAACGATTGGCCCCAGTGCAATGCATCGGCTGGATCGCCGCTAGTTCCGCCTCTGATATGAATGCTCCCATAAAGCAGTTCCATGAATTATTTGCACTTCCAAGCCTTCATTATTTATATATTTATTAACATTTGTTTATATAGTGCCAGCATATTATATTGCGCTTTTCAATTGGGAACACCAAAATAAACAAGCATGGGTATTAACAGACAGACAGAGAAGAGGGACCTTCTCACAAGCTTACGAACTATAGGAAAACAGAAATTTGATACATGAGGTTAAATGCTACAGTAGCATCACTAGTGGGTTTGGGGGGATTGAGCCTGCACCCACTAGTGCGCACATCGTCAAGGGTGATACCAAAACAGCAGAATGACATGCGCGATGCAAGGGATACTGGGATGAATCAGACTGGATCCCTTTCAGAAGGAATGGAAAAAGAAGCAGATACGCTTCTATTGTTCAAAGTGATGTAAAGAAGGCATTGCCTATTGGGCCAAAGATTCGGAATTTATTGCATTTTCAAGTTTAGTACATCCTGCCCTAAACGAGGGGAAATCTGTGGAAAATGTTTTGTTTTCTTTCCTGTACTGTTTAAATAATTTTCTGGCCACCAGAGAAAAACTAAGGTGACACATGATTTGAAAGAGGGGACTTCTATCTTTAGACAATGGCACCCCAACAAGTGTTTAGCTTAGTATGGGGAAGCAAGGGCACAATGGGCCTAATCCATGCACTAATGCAATTGCAGTTGCGTTTCTTTAGGTTATGGAACTGCCATTGTTAGCAAGTGAAGCTGCCACTCAGAAACGAATAGGAAGCATCGCAACTCATTCCCAATTGCATACACATTCACAGCCTATACGCAAAAACAAGGAACATTGATGCTAAGGCTTGGCCTATGGCTACGCAGTCCGGACACGGCAGTAGCAATTCTGACGCCATGTTTTTGCATATATGAGCTAGTGGTCATCAGCAGATACACGTCCCCTAAACGGCCATGACATGCCAGCGTTTTCCAAACCAATTAGATTGGCTGGTAATTTGGGGTCTATTTGCTAAGTTTTGGAGAGTTATAAAAGTGGAGAGACATAAAGTACCAGTCATCAGCTACTACCTGCCATGTTACAAGCTGTGTTTGAAAAATGACAGGAGCTGATTGGCTGGTAGTTTGTCTCCATCCACTTTATCTTTCTCCAAGGCTTAGTACATCTGCCCCACAGTGTATGCCTAATCAGGGCACACAGTATGCATATACACAATTAGCAAACTGTTTGAAACTCATAATTAATTTGTTTTAATACCTAATATATTACTATAACACAATGTATGGCACCAACAATTCCAGTGTGACTGAAAAGACTCTCCAGGATAACACAGAACAAAGAGCAAGGAGAAATGGACATGTACAAACACCATTATGTGGGGAAACTACTGCTTGCCAAGAAATTGGATGAAATTATTAAGAAGGCATCAGCAAGTAAAGGTCATTTAATTACTCAAGATAGTCAAAGTAAGCTATCCTCTTACTGGTAGATGTATCCCAGAAGGATGTAAGAGGAAAAAAGAATACATTATTAGTTTGGTAACCATAATGCATTTAAAGTAGAGATGAGCAGTTCAGATTACCTTAAATCCAAATGTGCCTGAACTTCCATCTAAGAGATCGCCTAATCTACACAGACCGCAAGCATACCAAGCAGAGAGATTAAGGTCAGGGATTAACTGCGTTATAGACAGGGCCGGTTCCAGCCCTTGTGGCGCCCCGGGTGAAAAATAGGGGCGTGGCTTCCTACAAGGGCGTGGTCAGTTACACCCCCTGTAGAGTTGTGCCCCCATTTGTGCCCCCTGTACAGTAGCGCCGCTTACATTTAAAAAAAAAAAAAAAACTTACTATCCCCGCTCCTGATTCCCGACCGCTGCAGACCTCCGCCGGCGCCGCTCCTCTCCTCGGATCTATGGGAGAGACGTCATGACGTCTCTCCCATAGCACTGCATAGCTAGACACTAGAGGTCAATTATGACCCCTAGTGTCTGTGCCAGTCCCACAATGCTGTGCGGTGCGCGATGACGTCATCGCCCACTGCACAGCAAAGGTCCTCTCCACGAAGGGAAACTAGACAGGTAGCGTCTAGTTCCCTTCACAGCGGGGGGCACTGCCTCACAGTAGCGGATCTTGCCATGATGCAGCACCCTCCGGATGGCGCCGACGCCCTCCGGAAGGCAGCGCCCCGGGCAAAAGTCCTGCTTGCCCGTGGCAAGATCCGCTACTGGTTATAGACCACAATGATATAGTAGAATACGGAAATAAGGGACCACGTAAACGGTTAACTAGTTTATCCCAAACCTGTAGAGACATTTTCGTAGATGGGAGAAGGGCCAGTGGCGAAGGCCTTAAGCTCGATGGCAGTCTAAGAAGATCTTCCAATGGAAAATCGGAACATCTTGCTCTCTCAATGGACACCCAACTAGCGACCGAGGGCTCTCCCAACCAATATTTAAGCTGGGCTAACGCACAAGCCTCCTGGTACAATATAAATTCTGGCATAGCCAACCCTCCACATCTTCGAGGTAAAATCAGTCTCATCCAACCTAACCTAGGCGGGCAAGCCTTCCACAAGTATCATAATAAAATAGTGCAACATTTATCAATATATTTTTAGGGAAATAAAAAGGGTATAGTTCGATAGAGATACATGAGTTTAGGCATGAGGGTCATTTTGAAGGCTGCCAAGCGGCCCAACCACAAAATGTCATAAGATATCCATGACGAAGTAAGGGCTAGCAAACTGTCAAGTAGGGGCGGCAAATTAACCTCAAATACAGAAGGGGTGGAGGGTGGGATATGAATCCTTAAATACTGAAGTGAATGGAAACGTCAGTTGTATGCAGGGCTGCCATCAGAAATTGTGGGGCCCGGGACTGACAAAATAGCCCCCCCCCCCCCCACTGTAGAATAGCACCAGTTAACACGTGTGTGTGTGTATTATATACACACACACACATGCATGCATGCATACATACATATGCGCTGTCCGTAGGGCCTGGGATGCTGATGCCTGCCCGCCTCCATCCCGCCGCCGTTCTCCTGCTCTCCTCCGACCTCCTGCAGCTGTATTGAAAAACGTCCCTCCCAAAATGGCCGCCGCCACAGAGAAGACAGTTATTCAAGATACTAGAAAGCTCCTCTAGTATCTTGAATAACTGTCTCCTCTGTGGCAGCGGCCATTTTGGGAGGGAAGATTTCAATACAGAGCTGCTGGAGGGTCGGAGGACAGCGGCAGAACAGCGGGGACGGCCGCGGAACGGCAGGGACGGCGGCGGGCGGGCAGGTGGCTGCATGAGCATCCCAGGGCCTCCTCTCTCTGTCAGAGAGGCTGGGCCCGGGACAGCTGTGCCCCCAGCACCCCCCCTGATGGCAGCCCTGGTTGTATGGGTATTGTGATTGATGAATGGACAACACCAGAGCTGGAATTATAATGGGGAGAGCATTTGTTTTTGTTGTATTCATCTTATAGAAGGAGGCTTCGCTGTATCGTTGTAATATATTGTGTAAGCATGGGAGGGAGGACAGCGGATTTGCGACAAATAACAGGACATCATCTGCAAATAAACACAACTTATGCGTGCTATTGCCAACAGTAATCCCTGGGAAACCCTCAGCCATTCGGAATTTTCGCAGCAAGAGGCTCAATGCCTAATGTAAATATCAAGGGTGAGAGAGGGCAGCCCTGTCGTGTGCCATTTGTTATAAGGAAGACATCCGAGAGAAAGCCATTGCTAAACACTCGAGCAGACAGGGAGCTATATAGCGCCAATACCGAGGATAAAATTTGACCACTAAATCCAAATTGTACCAAAACCAAGCGCATAGATAACCAATTTAGTCTGTCAAATGCCTTTTCGGCATCTAAAGAGAGTAGAAGAAGGCCAATGCTAGTAGCAATGTCAATTAAATCAATTACTCATCGGGTATTGTCAGAAGCCTGTCTACCAGGCACAAACCCAACCTGATCGGGATGAATCAGAGTAGATAAGAAGTCGTTTAAGCGTGTAGCAATCAGTTTAGCATAAAAAAATAATATCGCCATTTAAAAGTGCAATAGGTCTGTAGTTTGGGCAATGCGCTGGGTTTTTACTTGGGTTAGGCAACGTAATCACTTGGGCTTCCAGCATCTCCTTTGGAAAGGCACTACTGGCAGACACTGCATTATATACTGATGTCAGAGTAGGGGAAAGGTGGTCACTAAAAGAAATGTTAAAACTCATTAATGAAACCATCAGGTCCCGGGGCCTTACCGTGGGGGAGTGATTTTATCACTTTTCTACCTCTTGTGTGGTCCATGGGGCATTCAACAATACTAATTGTTCCGTATTAAGAGAAGGGAGGTTAATGTCAGATAAAAATGCTTGGATAGAGTCAGGAGTGGGTTGAAAGGTGAGAGGGTCAGATGATAAGTTAAAAAGACTCTTACAGTAGTTAGCGAACTGATTAGGCTATGTCAGACGGATTAGCTACCTTAATACCTTGGGGGGATATGAAGTGTTTGATCCTATTCCTAGCCTGAAGGGCACGAAGCTTGCGAGCCAACATTCTACCCGGTCTATTACCAGCCAAGTAGAATTTCTGCCGCAATCTTTTTAAAGCAAATTGAGTCAGTCTCAAAAAAATTTCTGGAG
Organism: Pseudophryne corroboree; assembly: GCF_028390025.1. Classification (NCBI taxonomy): domain Eukaryota; kingdom Metazoa; phylum Chordata; class Amphibia; order Anura; family Myobatrachidae; genus Pseudophryne; species Pseudophryne corroboree. Next base: position 621,584,253 of record NC_086444.1, on the reverse strand, counting down.
TTGGCCTCTAATGTTGGCTAGCTCCTTACAGAGTAATCTAGATGGGTGGAGTTTATTTTTATCCTCAATGTCTTTGAGCTTAGTCTCTAAATCCTGTTCTAATTGTATGGCCTGTCTTTGAAGCCTAGCGCCTGCTTGGATTGCACAGCCTTGCACCACTGCCTTAACTGCACACCAAAAAGTTGTGGTAGAGGTTTTGGAGGGAGAATTAGTAGCCATGTAAGTGGAAATACAAACAATAATCCCCTTCTTTGACACAGGGTCTGACAGGAGATGTGGGGACAGACGCCACGGCCTTAAGGGGGAAAATTACTGAGAGATATTCCATGACCACAGGAGCGGGGCATGGTCCGACCAAGTTAGAGGTAAAATATCAACATGATCTGAATGCTGTAAAGTCCATTTATCACAAAGAATTATATCTATACAAGAATAAGAATTGAGAACTGGCGAGAAATATGTATAATCTCTCCCACACGGATTCTGAATTCTCCATAGATCATATAAGTCATACTCAGCCAATAAGTTACGGAAGGCTAAGGAAGGGTCAACCTGTGATTTAGTAGATTGTGAGGCAGACTGAGTAGATTTATCTAGTTTTGGGTCCACCACTAAATTATAGTCATCCAAAACGATCAAGGCACCATAGCGAACTTTCAGTATAGCAGAGCAAACTTTTCTCAAAAAGGGAACCTAGATAGAATTCGGGGCATAAATAGAGGTAATCGTGACTGTATTATCTTCCCGTTTTCCAGTCAACATAAGGTACCGGACACTTTTATTTGCAGTTTGGGTTTGCAGGTCAAAAGAAAGTGAGCTCCTAAAAATTATGGCCACACTGTTGCGTTTGAATGGGCCGTTCGCAAAAAAGCCTACCGGGTATCTCTGATCTTTCAGAGCAGGTGGGCCTAACAAAGAGAAATTTGATCTTTCAGAGCAGGTGGGCCTAACAAAGAAAAATGGGTTTCTTGCAAGGCTTTCACATCAGCCCTATGTTTTTGGAAGGTAGATAGGGCTAACCTACGTTAATTGGGAGAATTCAACCCTTTAACGAAAAACACACACCATTCAAAATATAAAAGTCTGAAACAGACAGGCATCCCACGAGAAAGGGATGGGACAGAACTTGGGTAAAAAAGGGGAAGGACAGGAAAAAGAAACCAAAATGGCCCAGTGTATTGGGTCCTCATGACTACTGCAAAGGAAAAGAATGCAGTAGAAAAAGTATGGGGTAGTGGTGACTACAACACCACCCAGGGATAGAAAATGCCATGTATGTCGAGGGCACTTAGAGAAATCTCTACATAGATAAATGTGAAAGGTAAAGATAGTTTTGCATCACAATGCTACAGAGAACCATCAAAACACCTTATATCTGGCATCAACAACACAAAATATAAAGAGTCCGAGAGCAAGAACATGAAACACAACCAAAAAAGAAACATACATGTATACAATTAACGTATATAGCAAACAAAGGAACCATAGGCATACATATGCACATCTAAACCACACATATTAAAAGCATAACTCTGGGAAGCCTGAGACCACACCTGTAAAAAAAAAAGCAATCATAAACAATATTATACAAAAAGTATAACAAACAGTCAAGAAGCTGACCACTCAGTGGAAGGTGATGAATGCTTTTTAAATGAAGATGGCAATTTGACAGAGATGACCCAATCGGCTAGCAGATTCCAGAGTGGACACCACAAATGAAGAATTCTCATGTGTAATTATCAATTTCACTGGAAAGCCCCAACTATATCTAATGCCCTGAGATCGTAAAGCTGCTGTAATGGGGGCCAGAGAACGTCGCTTGGAGATGGTCAAAGCAGAAAAGCCCAGAAATAATTGGCGGCCACCTAGAGTATCTGAGTCAGATGCAGATCTCACAGCTTGCAGGATCTGCTCCTTAGTGGTACAAAAGTGGACCCGAAGGAGCATATCCCGTGGATAAGAAGCGGATTTTGGTCGGGGCATAGGAAGCCGGTGAATTCAGTGAACGAGTAGATCCCTGTCCTCCAACTTTGGCAAAAATTTGCGGAATAGGGTCAGGGCATAGTCCAGCAATTCCGAATTAGCCACCGAGTCTGGGATCCCACGAATTTTAATATGATTTCTCCTAGACCTATCCTCCATATCGGCCATTTTGTCTTTGAATGCCTCCCTCTCGGCTTCCTGTAGATCATGTGCGGAAATTAGATCATTGTGAGATGTCACCAGCTCCTCCATTTTACGTTCTTGGTGATCCGTCCAGTCACCTAAGGCCGTCAATTCCACTTTGACCTCACGAATAGATGCAGAAAGGTCCTGAGTAAGCTCCGATTTAAAGACCGCAAGGACCTGACACAATTTCTTGACAGTAAGAGGATCAGTGGAGTTAGGGTATACACCTGGGAGCGTTAAGGAGTGACTGGCGCCTTCCACCACAGTACCAGACCCACCCACTGGAGTGTGACTGCCCACAGATGAAGAAGAAGCCGTGCCGCTTTTTGGGTAGGGAAAGTCACCTGTGGCAGAAGCGCACTTTTAATTTTCTTGGGAGGCATTTCAGGACAATATACAGAAGGAAAATATATATGATGCGATATATGTTATTATGGCAGGATCTCAGAAAGCACGTTAGTATGCCGGTTCCAAAGGAGAGCTATTATGGAAACATAAAATCCCCGGGCGGAGGCATGGAGAGGGTAGAACACATTGAGTGCTTATCCAGAGAGGATTACATGGATAGTTCCCATGCAGGGAGATGCAGAGAGAAGAAGGCTGGAAAAGGAGCAAAGAGAATTCCAGCCACCAGGGCACTCACACATCCAAGTGGAGCTCCAAAGTGTATTCTGCAGGAAAAACGAGTGTAACAGCCCCAGCAGGGAGCGAAGGTAGCAGAGGGCTTAACTGTGCAGCAACAGGGAGGGCAATACCGGATCAGGGCCTGCCCCAATACTAGGTATCTATCCCAAAAGAGCTCTGAACAACAAGCTGCTCCCAAAACCAATATGCCACTGCAGCTTCCAGCTACACTCCAGGCAGAATCTTGAGCTGCAATCACCTGGCCTGTAAGGCTATAGAAGCAGTGGTGGAATGCCGCGGCCTCAGGAGACCTCCAGAGATGCCCCAGGAAACAGGGGGCACTTGTGGGAGCCAGCCAGGGTATCGCAGCATGATCTCCCCGCACACGGAAGTTCAGCCTGGGTAGCGCTTCAAATTTAGGTCATAGCTCCTGGGTAGAATCAGGCCGCAATCAGCTGGAGCACCTGCAACCTCTCCCCCAGTCTGCGGACCCGGCGGTCAGACACCCGGCGCCCACCTGCAGCTGAAGGGAGGATAGAGGACGACAGGAGAGGGAAGAGAGCCGGTAAATGATTTTAATAGGAGCTGTAGTTAGCGGAGCTCTACTGCAGCACGTCCTCTCCCAGCAGCAGTCAGGCCACACACCCCTGGATGTTTTTTTAAAGGGGCAATCACTTACAAGGCAAAACCATGCTATATAAGTGAATGCCCCTTTAAAAAAAGCATCCGTGATTGGCCGGCATCCCGCAACTCCAGCGATCTTGGACCTTATTACATCTCGCCCAATATTTGTTAATTGCTTTATCCATCTATTGCATTATAATGGTCACAACTCCATTGTTGTCAATAATAAGGCATCTCATCACAGTGAGTAAATTAGCAATATTTTTACTCAGAAAAGAACATTTACCTAATTCCTGGAAGGCTAATTGTGAGAAAAAAGTAGTCCTCTGTCCAAAGTAAAATCCAAGAAAAAAGTGTGGAGATCCCTACTCTAGAAGATCGAGTCATTCTACCAGGTATAAAAAGGCTGTCACCCCAATATGCAGATCATGACTTAAAGACTTTGGAAATTGTGAAGTGAGCCGTACATTAGAAGAGCTTGATTCAGAAACAAACAACTAATTAGCACCACGCTGGGATCAAATTGTAAAATATATTACTGTAACTGGCAAGCATTTACACGGTTACTCTTCGGGATAATTATAGCATCCAGACTTCCCACCCCTAAAAAACTGCTTAAAATTCCTTCAGAAAAGTTCAAATTAAGATTTCAGCACAGGCACTAGAAAAGTTCAGATGTCAGTATTTCCTGCCCTGAAAGATTTTCCTTTTATACAGTAATGATCTCATTAAATGGTTCTTTAAAAGACCACTAAATGTAGAAATAAAGTGTAATAAACATAAAAGAGCTGCTAATAGCATTTCACCGAAAATATCTGATATAAGGTTGTGCCACAGGGGGAGATATATTCCTTCTGCAGTATTCCCTATGAAGGACTCAGTTGCCAGCTTCTTTTATTTACCTTTGCAGACAATGACTGATAACAAGAGAATATGGCATGTATTACATTCCATGGCAAATGCAAATACTGTGCTAGACAGGATGCAGTTAATTTACTGGCTGTTGGGATCCCGGCGGTCAGGAGACCGATGCCGGAATCCCGGCAGCCATCAAAATGCTGCTGGTTGGAATCCCGACCAAAGTCCTGAATTCCCACTTGGGTGGTGGTCTACACCACCACCACCACCCGAGGGTGACTATAATAGTGTGGTGAACAAAGCTCGCCACCAGGCCAAAAGCGTGGCAAGACCGACGGGATCCCGACCGCCGGTATTACATACTAGAGCCTACTAGACATATAAAGTTTTGTTGTTTTATTGGACCTTAAACCTTATGTATGATAGCAAGTGGTACTGTCAGTTTTGCTTTAGGGTCCCACTGAACCTGTCGCACAGTCTGTTGCAAGGAGTCATGCACAAAGCCCTTAAACCATATTTCTCCCATAGGGCCTGCCTCAGTTTTTCTGATGACTGATCAACTAATAAGGGAATCCTCTCTGGCAACTAAATGTCAAATATATACTAGAAAATCCATGCCTCAGACCACATCTGTTAGGAGACCCTTCGAGAGTCCAACTCACATTAACACATACATGACTGTGGTCCCACGCCAAGTTAAAATGGACCATAATGATGCCCTTAAGTTATCCCTGTGCAACTGAAACTCTGGATTTCCCATTCATATTGCATGATCTACTCCAGTCCTCAAGTACCACTAACAGATCATGTTTTATGGATTTCTTCAATCATGCACAGCCAAGTTAATCTATTTTGCTGGGTCAGTAAATTTCTGGGTCAGAAATTGTTACTAAGTGAGAGGGATCAACAATACACTTATCACACCTATTGTGTCCTTTTGCACTACTATGCCCCTACATTGTTGGTGTTATTTGTGTGTTTCATACTTAATTTTTTATTATTGATATCAGTGGCGTGCGGTGAGGTCAGTTGCTGGTGAGGCACTGGCTGGTACCAGAGTTGTATCAGTGGGACGTTAGTGGTTCACTTGTATGATAATGACCTGAGGTGGTCATTCCCAGTTGTTCGCTCGTTGCCGATTTTCGCTATACTGCGATTATCTGCTAACTGTGCATGCGCAATATTCGCTTAGTTAATTTACACAAAAGTTCTGTATTTTACTCACGGCATAACTAAGCTTTTTCATCGTTCTGGTGATCGTACTGTGATTGACAGGAAGTGGGGGGTGCAAAAAAACGCTGGCGTTTCTGAGAAAAACGCGGGAGTGAGTGTCTGAAGAAACGGGGGAGTGTCTGGGCGAACGCTTTGTGTGTTTGTGACGTCAAAACAGGAACAAAAAGTACTGAGCTGGTCGCAATGGCTGAGTAAAGGTGCATACACACGGAGAGATTTTGGCTATGAGAGATTTTGACTAACTTTTCCCTTGAACTGGCAGTAGGAGATTTTGACTAACTTTACCAGAGATTTTGTCTAACTATGCAAGAGATTTTGGCTATGGGAGATTTTGGCTATGGGAGATTTTGACTATCTCATTTAAATAAGGGGATGAGTGTCATATATAGGACGATTTTACAGGGTGGCTGGTATTTAAATAGCTGAAAGTTAAAAAAAAAATTTGCATGGGGTCCCCCCTCCTATGTAAAACCAGCCTCGGGCTCTTTGAGCCAGTCCTGGTTGTTAAAATACAGAGGAAAAAATGAGTAGGGTTCCCCCATATTTAGACAACCAGCACCGGGCTCTGCGTCCGGTCCTGGTTTAAAAAATACGGGGGACAAAAGACATAGGGGTCCCCCGTATTTTCCAAACCAGCACCGGGCTCCACTAGCCAGGGAGATAATGCCACAGCCGGGGGACACTTTTATATTGGTCCCTGCGGCCGTGCCATTACCCCCCCAACTAGTCACCCCTGGCCGGGGTACACTGGAGGAGTGAGGACCCCTTAAATCAAGGAGTCCCCCCCTCCAGCCACCCAAGGGCCAGGGGTGAAGCCCGAGGCTGTCCCCCCCATCCGTGGGCGGTGGATGGGAGGCTGATAGCCTTTCAATAGTAATATTGTTCTTTACAGGTGGCCTACAGGTCCCAGCAAGCCTGCCCCAGCATGCTGGCACTTGGAAAACCACAAGTGCCAGCATGCCCGGACATAAAGGGCCCGCTGGCACCTGTAGTCCACCTGTAAAGAAAATATTGAAAAAAAAACACAACACATTCTTTTAAAAATCCTTTATTAAACTGGGTCTTCACCTGGGGGCGGCGGCCTTTAAGCTCTTTTGCATGGCCGCCGCCTTCCCAGGGCTTTCGGCGTCTTCACCTGGGGGGGCGCCACCTCCCCAGGGCTTCTGGGGTCTTGCTCCGGCGTCTTCACCTAGTGGGCGGCGGCTGCTAAGCTCTTTTGCATAGCCGCCGCCCATCCAGGACTTCCACGACGTCTTCACCTGGGAGGCGGCGGCCTTTAAGCTCTTTTGCATGGCCGCCGCCTTCCCAGGACTTCCAGCATCTTCACCTGGTGGGCGGCGGCTGCTAAGCTCTTTTGCATAGCCGCCGCCCATCCAGGACTTCCACGGCGTCTTCAGGAGCTCTTCTCCGCTCCTCCTCCGCCGTCGGACTGACAGCCGCTGCCTCGCGCTGACTTATATAAGTCAGCGGGAGGGGGCGGGGCGATGACGCGGCGAGCCGTGATTGGCTCGCGGCGGCCATCTTGAATTTCAAAAATGACGCTGAGGCGCCATTTTTGAAACTGGTACCGCTCCGCTGCCAAACTCTGCAATAGAAAGGTAAATTTCCCCCGCCCGCACCGCTGCCGCAACCCGCCGCCGCCCGCACCGCCGCCGCCCACACCGCCACCGCAACCCACCGCCGCCCACACCGCCGCCGCAACCCGCCGTCGCCCACACCGCCACCGCAACCCGCCGCCGCCCGCACCGCCGCCACAACCCGCCGCCGCCCGCACATCGCTATCGCTGGGAAAAATCGCTGGCCTCTTAAAGTGTTAGCGATTTTGACTAACTTTTGCAGCGACATAGCCAAAATTGACTTGCCTGCACTGACTATTTTTCCCAGCGATAGCGACCTAGCGGGGACGCGCATCGCTATCGCTGGCTGTGTACACACGGAGCGATCTGCACTAACTTTCTGAGCGATTTTGACTATATAGTCAAAATCGCTCAGTTATATCGCTCCGTGTGTATGCACCTTAAGTCTGGAGCTACTCAGGAACTGCGTGGTAATCGTTACGAGAAAATTAGGGAAGCGTTCGTTCGCAATTTTGCTGTGCTAAGATACACTCCCAGTAGGCGGCGGCTTAGCGTGTGCAATGCTGCTAAAAGCAGCTAGCGAGCTAACAACTCGGAATGACCACCTGAGAGTGCCGCTGCTATGTACACCTAATATACATATTCGCTATGCACACTGTACAGGTGAAAACTAAATTAAAGGGGAAAAAAAATATGTAGGGGTCCCCCCTATTTAATGGACCAGCACCGGGCCCTAGGAGCCAGCCTGATTCTAAAAAAATATGGGGGAAAAAAATTGTATGGATCCCCCATATTTTTAAAACCAGCACCAGGCTCCTCCAGTAAGGGTGGGTAATGCCACAGCCAGGGGACACACTTTACGGGGTCCCGTGGCCAAAGCATTCAGGCCCCCCTAACTAGTCAGCAAAGGCCACAGGTTCCTCGAGAAATAGGGACCCCCCAATACAGGGGTCCCCCTCTCCAGGGTACCCCAGGCCTTTGCTGAAGCCCGGTGCTATCCCCCACACCCCTGGGCGGTGGGTGCAGGGTTGATAGCTTATGTAAAACTAATATTGTCCTTTACAATGGGACTACAAGTCCCAGCAAGCCTGCCACTCATGCTGGTACTTTCAAGTACCAGCATGCAAGGCATTAAAGGCCCGCTGGTACCTATAATCCCCCTGTAATGGAAATATTAAAATAAAAATAAAAACACTGTCGTCTTTTTAAAGTATTTTATTTATCTGCAGCTTTGCCTGGCGGGTCGGCGGCCATAAAGCTCTTTTGCGCGACCGCTGACCCACCAGGGCTTCCGCCGCCTTCGCCTGGTGGGCCGCCGACCCACCAGGGCTTTTGCCATCTTCGCCTGGCGGGACAGCGCCCCCCAGGGCTTCCGCAGCCTTCGCCTGGTGGGCCGTCTTCACCTGGCGGGACAGCGCCCACCAGGGCTTCCGCCGCCTTCGCCTGGTGGGTCGACGGCCATATAGCTCTTTTGCGCGGCCGCCGACCCACCAGGGCTTTCGCCGTCTTCACCTGGCGGGACAGCGCCCACCAGGGCTTCCGCCGCCTTCGCCTGGCGGGTCGACGGCCATATAGCTCTTTTGCGCGGCCGCCGACCCACCAGGGCTTTCGCCGTCTTCACCTGGCGGGACAGCGCCCACCAGGGCTTCCGCCGCCTTCGCCTGGTGGGCCGCCGACCCACCAGGGCTTTTGCCGTCTTCGCCTGGCGGGACAGCGCCCACCAGGGCTTCCGCCGCCTTCGCCTGGCGGGTCGACGGCCATATAGCTCTTTTGCGCGGCCGCCGACCCACCAGGGCTTTCGCCGTCTTCACCCGGCGTGTCGGCAGCCATATAGCTCTTTTGCGCGGCCACCGACACACCAGGGCTTCCGCCGACTTCGCCTGGGTGGCAGCAGCCTGTAAGCTCTTACATGGCTGCTGCCCTCACCCAGGACTTCTGACGTCTTCACCTGGGTGGCAGCAGCCTGTAAGCTCTTACATGGCTGCTGCCCTCACCCAGGACTTCTGACGTCTTCACCTGGGTGGCAGCAGCCTGTAAGCTCTTACATGGCTGCTGCCCTCACCCAGGACTTGTGACGTCTTCACCTGGTGGGCGGTAGCCTTTAAGCTCTTTTGCATGGCCACCGCCCACCAAGACTTCTTTCTTCAGGAGCTCTTCTCTGCTCCTACACCGCCGACGAACTGCCTGCTCCGGGCTTGTGCTGGCTTTTATAAGCCAGCCCCGGGTGGGCGGGGCGATGACGCAGCGAGCCGTGATTGGCTCGCGGCGGCCATCTTGGATTTCAAAAATGGCTCTGCACAGCAGCGCCATTTTTGTTACTGGAAGACCCTGAACTATGTTACTTTAATGGCTGCAGGGACTGGATCCATGATCCAGACCTGCAGCCACAATGCCCGCTGAGTTCCGCCGTCCGCCGCCCGTCCCGACGTTCGCCGCCGCTGAAGAGTCCAGCTGCCCGCCTCCGCCATACAAGCCCCGCCGCGGCCGCCCGACGCCTCATGACTCCCTTCTTCTCCACACATGCCCCGCCGGCCGCCTCATAATTCCCGGCTCTGCACAGTGCACACAAGCCCCGCCGCTGAGATTAATAAAAAGAAAAAGTTGTAATTCGAGTGGGGAAGGGGGGGGGGGGGGGGGGCAGGGCAGGGGAATTAATGCACTACAGAATGATGTGTTAATGTTCAGGGATTTCATTAACTTAGCAGCGCCGCGATTGTGGCGCTAATAAGTTAATGAAAGACCTGGACAGGACACTGGACATCAGAAATAAATCAGTGAGTGGTGTGACAGTGTGTGTAAACTAAACACTTACATGCACTGTCTGCCACTAACTGCAGTAAAAGACACTGGCTGGCCTGGCACTCTCTCCTCTCCCTGTAACAGCAGCAGCACTGACGGTGACAGCCGCATGCAGGTCACTGTCAGTGCTGCTGCTGCTGCATCTGCTGCTGCTGCTGCCCAATCACTGTGACAGGGGTGTGCTTTCATGGCTGAAAGCACGCCCCTGCTGCACTGCGGCACCTCTATAGGTGCCGCTTCTAATGCTCTTTATAATGGGCTTTTACAGCCCTCTGTATGGCCACGCCCCCTGTCCGCCCCCTGCTTCGGCAATTACAATTACCAGCGAGAGGCACCATTCAAGGTGCCTCCGCAATCGTTTTTTAATGATAAAACACACTAGGTTACTATAAGAAGATACTTATGACACAGAAGCATGTCATAAGTATCTTCTCTATATTTTTTTTAATCCTTAATGACAGGGGAGGCACTGCCTCCCCTGCCTCCCCTGACTGCACGTCCCTGATTGATATTATTAAAAGTTATATTTTATCGGCACTGGAAGTGTGCCTCAATTTGAGGTACTGTTCTGTCTCTAGTTTTTTTGAGAATCTAAACCATAGTTTAATATTTCTGTGTGTGTAGTTACAGCATGTGTTTGCTTTAGCTTATGTTGAGTTTTGTTTATGATCTGTCTGTGTTTATTTAGTAAAACCTTACGGTGCATACACACCGTGAGATTTTGACTAAATGCCAATTTTAACTGTGCGATTTCCCTTGAACTCCCCGGAGCCCAGAACCACCGATATTGACTATACACACGGTGCGGTTTTGACTATATACAATTTTGCCTATACTAGAAACAAGATTGTACACTTTCTTGTCAAAATTGCCTTGCCTGCACAGTTTATTTTTTCTTGCGATACCGACCCCACGGGGTTCTAGGCTTGGCATGCATGCTCCTTGGAATGCCAAATGCCCAAGGCAATTGCCTAGTTTGCCAATGCATAAGGCCGGCTCTGTATACACCTTTAGTTACTGGAGAATTCAGTATTTACTTTTTCCAAGCTTTAGCTTTTATATAATTCAAGCTAGCTAATTATTATTACAGATTTGCCCTAAGAGAACTATCATCCTCCAGGGATCCAGCTCACAATCCTACACTACTATTGGAGACCTAGGTCGCAGATACAACACCCAATCTATACGTACACACTGGTCCAATGTTGCTGCAGATCTCCAATCTGCATTAACTGAAACCATCTGCTGAAAAGATTGTGTAACTGTACACACTCTTCCTATCTGAGGCAGACTGGCTGCCACTCATGGATTGAAAGAATTGGACAAATCAGGAGCAGGAATGTACACACTTCTATATTGGGCTGGTGATTGGTGATCGGGTCTCCAGAGTTTTCAGCAGGTTTAAAAATCTTTTGACAGGACCAGCGACAGGATTGGATGAAAACAGAGGTCTTGCGAGTGTACACCATCTACCAATGTCTAACCAACTCTTAGGTTGGAATGAATGAGAATTAGATAAGAGTGTATCCATCTTGAGGCTCTTTATGGCTGTCCTAGGAACACTAGCATTTATAATGCAATAGATGCTATTGATTAACACTCTCTAGTGGTGAGCCTTGTGAATGGATTTTTTTCTCATTGGTTTTTTATATAGGTGTAAGATGAAGCCCATAACTGACAATAGTCAGGGCCGGTTCTAACCCTTGAGGCGTCCCGGACAAAAATAGGGGCATGGCTTCATAAAGGGGCGTGGTCAGTTATGCCCCCTGTACAGTTGTGCCCCCGTTTGTGCCCCCTGTAGAGTTGTGCCCCCGTTTGTGCCCCCTGTAGGGTTGTGCCCCCAGTAGAGTTGTGCCCCCCTTTGTGCCCCCTGTAGGGTTGTGCCCCCAGTAGAGTTGTGCCTCCATTTGTGCCCCCTGTAGGGTTGTGCCCCCAGTAGAGTTGTGCCCCGGTTTGTGCCCCCTAGTTTGTGCTGCTTACAAAAAAAATAAAACAAAAATAAATTAATTAATACTCACCATCCCCGCTACTGATTCCCGACCGTTGCTGACCTCCGTCTCCGGCCGCCGGCACTGCTCCTCTGATCTATGGGAGAGATGTCATGACGTCTCTCCCATAGCACAGCATAGACACTAGAGATCAATTATGACCCCTAACGTCTATGTGCCGGTCCCACAATGCCGTGCGGTGCGCGATGATGTAATCGCCCACTGCACAGCAGTGACAGCACAGCACCGTGGGGCACCACCAGTAGCGGATCTTGCCACGGCGGTGGCACCCTCCGGAAGGCGCCGCCCCGGGCAAAAATCCTGTGTGCCCATAGCAAGATCCGCTACTGACAATAGTATAGCCTATTATAAAAGAAGTGATAAATATTATGGCTTCTCCTGCCTCTCCTTTTTCTCCTGTGTTGCATCATAATTGTCCTATTTTGTATTGTGTGCCTCACCTATGAACTGAATGGCAGAGTCCAGAATCAATATGAAAGATTGTCTGGACCTATGTTAAGGTATCGTGGCCCCCTGACATTTGACTCTCCCTCTGGATTTCCGTGTATGAAGCACCAGGTGACCTTTGCCTTCCAATATAGTGGTGTGTTGGAATTAATGTTTATCTTTTATTAATTAAGTAAGCTTGGTATATTTTAAATTACTGTATCTGATGCTTGCTAATGTTTTCTCTTGTTGTTCTGTAGGTACACATGGCATTAGGGAGGCCAATCCCGGGCCATTTTTTCAATCCCGGGTTTTGGGATTGAAAGACGCTCAATCCCGTGATTCCCGGAATCGTGGGATTTCAATAGGGAGCAGGAAGAGTGGATGTGGAGGGCAGTTAAGAAGGGTGTAGGGAGCAGTGCTGGAGGGTGGGTGTATGGAGCAGCGCTGAAGAGTGGGTGTAGGAAGCGGCGTGGGAGGGAGGCTGTAGGGTGGGTGTAGGAAGCAGCACAGGAGGGAGCAGCGCTGGAGGGTGGGTGTAGGAAGCAGCGTGGGAGGGAGGGTGGGTGTAAGTAGTAATACTATTAGGCGGTCAGCCATGGACAGTCACTGAATGCACCGGTGGCATTTCAAATTGAAGTGCTGGCCGCCAGCCAGTCAGAACGGTCAGTCCAGCAGCCAATCAGGAGCTGCTGCTGCTGCGGCCGCTTCCGTGACTGGCTGCCGGTAGGCCAGCTCTGATTGGCTGGCGGCCAACGCTAAATTTGAAATGCTGCCGACGCGGTCTGTGTTTTCATGGCTGCCGGGCTGCCTAAACATTAACACCCTGCTGCAAGCACAATGCACATGCGCAATCTAACCCTGTGAATCCCAGCGTTTTGGGGCCAGAATCCCGGGATCCTGCCGATCCCAATCCCGGGATTGGCCTCCCTACATGACATGCCTTGATGGTTTTCCAGCTCTCTGATCCGCATTAATTTTTTATTTTTATTTTGCTTGAACCTGCTGATGGTGGTCTTACCACCTTCTTTATTGTTATAATTTCCTTAAAATCCATCAAAGATAATTTGCACTGTAAATTACAGTAGCCAATCCTGTTACTTTTGATTATATATGTAAACTTTGTTACATTTTATTATAGCTTTCTATACTATATCTTTATTATATAAATGTTCTTGCATCACTCCAACATTTAAAAATTAGACACAATGGGGGTCATTCTGAGTTGATCGCTCACTAGCAGTTTTTAGCAGCCGTGCAAACACATTGTCGCCGCCCACTGGGTAGTGTATTTTCGCTTTGTAGAAGTGTGAACGCTTGTGCAGCAGAGCGTCTGCAAAATCTTTTTGTGACAAAACAAGAACAGCCCAGTAGTTATTCTTTGTGTGCGTTGATTCTAACGACGGAGGGACGTTCGCTCAGCCATGCCTGCGTTTTTCCAGGCACGCATGCGTTTTTCTAAGTACTCCCTGAAAACGGTCAGTTGCCACCCAGAAACGCCCATTTTATGTCAATCTTCCTGCGTTCGGACGTGTGACTGTAATCTTCGTTAGACTGTGTGCAAACCCATGATGCTCATTGTACCCGTACGACGCGCCTGCGCAGAAATGCCGATTTTCAGCCAGATTGCTGCGCTGCGATCAACTCGTAATGACCCCCAATACTTCCAGTTTCTAGCTGCATGGATCAAGCAGTTCCATGACATAGCTCCGCTCCATACTCGGGCACTGCTCACCCTTTCCAAGGCTGCTTAGCAACCTCCATGCTGAGTGCACTAACCCTTTATCCCCGCTCCTGCCCATGGTAGGGATGGCCATCGACCATCGATGATTCAAAATCATCAATGGTTTATGACTGATGTCGAATACTTTAGCCATCGATAGTGGAGTACCACATGGTTTCCTGCCATCGATGGTAAAGGCCAACCAAATAGTTTTTTTCCCTTTACAATGTGTCTGGACATGGAGCATAGCTCTGCCCCCTGACACCCGTGAAGCCCAGACCCCAGTCCAGTTCATAGTAAAGCTGTGACAACCATTGATGGATCCCTAGCAAATAGTTTTATTCCATGGTTGCCATCAACGGTACTATTGATGGCAACCATCGATAGATAACCAATCGATAGCCATCCCTAGCCTATGGCAGTGTGGGGTTGCTGACGGTGCCAATCATCTAAAGTTGCTGGTGGTGTAGGCAGTGTAGGGGTGCCGGCTGTGTCCTCAGTGTGGGGTGTCAGCAGTGCGGGGGTGCCGGCGGTGTCGGCAGAGCGTGGTTTCCAGCAACATCAGCATTGGTGGTGTCTCTGCGGGAGGTCGAGCGAAAGAAGAGGCACTTTTCTCTTTCAAAGTCCCATTGAATTCAATGGGTTACTGCTGATTGGGCGAGAGTTGTGAGAGACAGCTCTCTCAGCCTATTATTGATACAAATAGCAATTCAAAATCATCAATGGTTTATGGCTGATGTTGAATACTTTAGCCATCGATGGTGGAGTGCCACATGGTTTCCTGCCATCGATGGTAAAGGCCAACCAAATAGTTTTTTTCCCTTTACAATGTGTCTGGACACGGAGCATAGCTCCGCCCCCTGACACCTGTGAAGCCCAGCCAACAGTCCAGTTCATAGAAAAGCAGTGATAACCATTGATGGGTGAAATCATTGATGGATCCCTAGCAAATAGTTCTATTCCATGGTTGCCATCAATGGTACTATTGATGGCAACCATCGATGGATAACCCATTGATAGCCATCCCTAGCCTATGGCAGTGTGGGGTTGCGGATGGTGTCCATCATCTAAAGTTGCCGGTGGTGTAGGCAGTGTAGGAGTGCCGGCGGTGTCCTCGGTGTGGGGTGTCAGCAGTGTAGGGGTGCCAGCGGTTTCGGCAGAGCGTGGTTTCCAGCAACATCGGCAGTGGCGGTGTCTTTGCGGGAGGACGAGCGAAAGAAGAGGCACTTTTCTTTTTCAAAGTCCCACTGAATTCAATGGGTTACTGCTGATTGGGCGAGAGCTGTGAGAGGCAGCTCTCTCAGCCAATTAGCGATAAGCCCATTGTATTCAGTGGGAGTTTACAAATTGGCGCCCTAGGCAAAACCACAAGATTCGACAGTGGGATCTCATGGCTTTGCCTCAGGTAGAGAACCGAGCCTGCTCATCTCTAGTAAATATGTAAATATGTATAGAATAACCTATACATTGCCCAAGTCCAGATCTCGGTAAGAAAAGGGGAAAGGGAACAGTAGAATTAACTAGTATATCAGAATATGTGGCCAATCAGCACTTGCCACCTCACCAGCACAGGACACGTGACCTGACTGTGGTCCGTCCTTAACCTATGCTGCACTAGCATGGCACTCTCCAAGCTGCAAACGCTGGGGGTAATTCAGAGATGATTGTAGATGTGCTAAATTCAGCACATCTACGATCATTTACTCTGACATGCGGGAGGGACGCCTAGCACAGGGCTAGTTCGCCCTGCATGTCAGGCCCTGCCACCCCCTCCCCCGCACAGGTACAAAAGCATTGCACAGTGGCAATGCTTTTGTACCTGGCTAGCGCTCTGTTCCGGGTCGCATCGGCTGTGTGTGACGTCATGCAGCCAATGCGGCCCGCCCCCCTCAATGGTCCGGACATGCCTCCGTTGTCTGGACTGCGCCCCACCAACGGCATTCTAACGCCGTTCACTCGCTCCCTCTCGCCCTGCGACCGCTGATATCATCTCACTGGGCTCCCGGGGTGCGCACTCCACAAAGTAATTCAGACTGTAATCGCTGCTACTGCAGCGATCCAGTCTGAATTACAGGTTGAGTATCCCTTATCCAAAATGCTTGGGACCAGAAGTATTTTGGATATCAGATTTTTCTGTATTTTGGAATAATTGCATACCATAATGAGATATCATGGTGAAGGGACCTAAATCTAAGCACAGAATGCTTTTATGTTACATATACACCTTATACACACAGCCTGAAGGTCATTTAATACAATAGTTTTAATAACTTTGTGTATTAAACAAAGTTTGTGTATATTGAGCCATCAAAAAACAAAGGTTTCACTATTTCACTCTCACTCAAAAAAGTCCGTATTTCGGAATATTCCGTATTTCGGAATATTTGGATATGGGATACTCAACCTGTACCACCACTGTCTTCACGCTTTTAAAGAGGTACACACACAATTAACAGGGTGCCTCTCTCCGTCTCTATGTGCCTGCTGTCTCTCTCCATCCCTATGTCCCTACTGCCTCTGTCTCTCTGTCCCTGCTGCCACTCACTGTGTTCCTGCTGCCTCTCTCTCTTTCTATATGCCTGCTGAGAGTTGCACAATGGTATTTAAATGTATTAAATAAAGGTCTTTATAAGTTACATAAATACTCCATCTGGAGTGATAAAATTATCAATTATACTAAATAAAAGGCACAATGAATTACACCTAATACTGATGTACAACAATACAATTACAGACAAACATTAAGCAGTAATTCATGTCTGCTTCCGTTCTTGTGGAAAGAAACAATTGATTGAAACATTTGGGTGACATGCCTGTTGGCGATTTATGCACCCCAAATAGATGTTCATTATGTGCTAATTGCAATAGAGAGTCCCTTAGGTATAATAGTTTGTGCTATGCACTGACCTCCAGTATGGTAACATAAAGTCCACAAAATATCCACCGTAGTGAGGTACCCCCTACTAGTACAGTCACTCACCCATCCAATTTTGGCAGATAGAGTCTAATGGTGCAGAGCTGTGCACTAACCGCCGATGTGGCATGTAGTAGGAGGAGAGCAAAGTGTCTGCCGGCAGACTTAGGTACACTCTGAGCGCGTATGGCTTCCACAAGTCTGGCGTCCATTCGACATATCTCCGCAATCATGTTTGTACTGTCTCCACAGGCTTCATCAGAATCAGCATTGCAACATTCGACTTCTGTGTGTGTAGGGTGAGAGCGGGTTGTAGTAGTGGGAAAAATGGATTGGCTCACTGAGAGAAGTCAAGGGCATGAGCGGAGCAGTGTGAGGGGAGCACTGAGGGGAGCTGTCACCTCCAGGCACATGTATAGCTTAATCTGGCACTGGGCATTAGGATAAAGGTGCAGGTGCAACTGCTGCAATAGAAGTAAGGAAAGCACAACTGTATCCAACTCAGGATCAAGCCTTAAGAGAAGGGATCCGTTCCCTCTTGACAGACCCCCAGGGCCGGTGCAAGGTCTCTATGCACCCTAGGCAAATCTCCAGCCTAGCGACCCCTAACCTACAACCCCCCCGCCCCCCCACCTTTTGGAGTTGAGATGCAGGTGGCCACTAGGTGGACTAGGGTATATTGCATTATTATACAAATACAGAAACAACACTCATGGACTTTTAAAGTGAAAAGGTATATTTTCTTGACTTTGTTCACAATATACAGTACTTTTACTTTCAAATTCTTGAGTGATGACCATTCTCTCTGCCTATGTATACATGCTAGCTGGCATGTTGCCAATTGTATAGGACACTGAGGCCAATTAATTTTTTTTTTGCTGAGTGCTGAGATAATCTATCTATCTATCTATCTATCTATCTATCTATTATACACTGCATCTGTATATGGTGTCTAGTGGGATATTTAATTGTATGTGTATACATACATAAAGTAATATATATATATATATATATATATACACATATATATATATATATACACACACATATATATACAGTGTGTGTGTATATATATATATATATATATATATATATAATTATCTATCCATCCATCATTTATCTGATGTCTGGTGGGATATTTAATTGTATGTGTATACATTAGAGATGAGCGCCTGAAATTTTTCGGGTTTTGTGTTTTGGTTTTGGGTTCGGTTCCGCGGCCGTGTTTTGGGTTCGAACGCGTTTTGGCAAAACCTCACCGAATTATTTTTGTCGGATTCGGGTGTGTTTTGGATTCGGGTGTTTTTTTCAAAAAACCCTAAAAAACAGCTTAAATCATAGAATTTGGGGGTAATTTTGATCCCAAAGTATTATTAACCTCAAAAAACATAATTTACACTCATTTTCAGCCTATTCTGAACACATCACACCTCACAATATTATTTTTAGTCCTAAAATTTGCACCGAGGTCGCTGTGTGAGTAAGATAAGCGACCCTAGTGGCCGACACAAACACCGGGCCCATCTAGGAGTGGCACTGCAGTGTCACGCAGGATGTCCCTTCCAAAAAACCCTCCCCAAACAGCACATGACGCAAAGAAAAAAAGAGGCGCAATGAGGTAGCTGTGTGAGTAAGATTAGCGACCCTAGTGGCCGACACAAACACCGGGCCCATCTAGGAGTGGCACTGCAGTGTCACGCAGGATGTCCCTTCCAAAAAACCCTCCCCAAACAGCACATGACGCAAAGAAAAAAAGAGGCGCAATGAGGTAGCTGACTGTGTGAGAAAGATAAGCGACCCTAGTGGCCGACACAAACACCGGGCCCATCTAGGAGTGGCACTGCAGTGTCACGCAGGATGGCCCTTCCAAAAAACCCTCCCCAAACAGCACATGACGCAAAGAAAAAAAGAGGCGCAATGAGGTAGCTGACTGTGTGAGTAAGATTAGCGACCCTAGTGGCCGACACAAACACCGGGCACATCTAGGAGTGGCACTGCAGTGTCACGCAGGATGTCCCTTCCAAAAAACCCTCCCCAAACAGCACATGACGCAAAGAAAAAAAGAGGCGCAATGAGGTAGCTGTGTGAGTAAGATTAGCGACCCTAGTGGCCGACACAAACACCGGGCCCATCTAGGAGTGGCACTGCAGTGTCACGCAGGATGTCCCTTCCAAAAAACCCTCCCCAATCAGCACATGATGCAAAGAAAAAGAAAAGAAAAAAGAGGTGCAAGATGGAATTATCCTTGGGCCCTCCCACCCACCCTTATGTTGTATAAACAAAACAGGACATGCACACTTTAACCAACCCATCATTTCAGTGACAGGGTCTGCCACACGACTGTGACTGATATGACGGGTTGGTTTGGACCCCCCCCAAAAAAGAAGCAATTAATCTCTCCTTGCACAAACTGGCTCTACAGAGGCAAGATGTCCACCTCATCTTCACCCTCCGATATATCACCGTGTACATCCCCCTCCTCACAGATTATCAATTCGTCCCCACTGGAATCCACCATCTCAGCTCCCTGTGTACTTTGTGGAGGCAATTGCTGCTGGTCAATGTCTCCGCGGAGGAATTGATTATAATTCATTTTAATGAACATCATCTTCTCCACATTTTCTGGATGTAACCTCGTACGCCGATTGCTGACAAGGTGAGCGGCGGCACTAAACACTCTTTCGGAGTACACACTTGTGGGAGGGCAACTTAGGTAGAATAAAGCCAGTTTGTGCAAGGGCCTCCAAATTGCCTCTTTTTCCTGCCAGTATAAGTACGGACTGTGTGACGTGCCTACTTGGATGCGGTCACTCATATAATCCTCCACCATTCTATCAATGTTGAGAGAATCATATGCAGTGACAGTAGACGACATGTCCGTAATCGTTGTCAGGTCCTTCAGTCCGGACCAGATGTCAGCATCAGCAGTCGCTCCAGACTGCCCTGCATCACCGCCAGCGGGTGGGCTCGGAATTCTGAGCCTTTTCCTCGCACCCCCAGTTGCGGGAGAATGTGAAGGAGGAGATGTTGACAGGTCGCGTTCCGCTTGACTTGACAATTTTGTCACCAGCAGGTCTTTCAACCCCAGCAGACCTGTGTCTGCCGGAAAGAGAGATCCAAGGTAGGCTTTAAATCTAGGATCGAGCACGGTGGCCAAAATGTAGTGCTCTGATTTCAACAGATTGACCACCCGTGAATCCTTGTTAAGCGAATTAAGGGCTGCATCCACAAGTCCCACATGCCTAGCGGAATCGCTCCGTGTTAGCTCCTTCTTCAATGCCTCCAGCTTCTTCTGCAAAAGCCTGATGAGGGGAATGACCTGACTCAGGCTGGCAGTGTCTGAACTGACTTCACGTGTGGCAAGTTCAAAGGGCATCAGAACCTTGCACAACGTTGAAATCATTCTCCACTGCACTTGAGACAGGTGCATTCCACCTACTATATCGTGCTCAATTGTATAGGCTTGAATGGCCTTTTGCTGCTCCTCCAACCTCTGAAGCATATAGAGGGTTGAATTCCACCTCGTTACCACTTCTTGCTTCAGATGATGGCAGGGCAGGTTCAGTAGTTTTTGGTGGTGCTCCAGTTTTCTGTACGTGGTGCCTGTACGCCGAAAGTGTCCCGCAATTCTTCTGGCCACCGACAGCATCTCTTGCACGCCCCTGTCGTTTTTTAAAAAATTCTGCACCACCAAATTCAAGGTATGTGCAAAACATGGGACGTGCTGGAATTGGCCCAGATTTAATGCACACACAATATTGCTGGCGTTGTCCGATGCCACAAATCCACAGGAGAGTCCAATTGGGGTAAGCCATTCCGCGATGATCTTCCTCAGTTGCCGTAAGAGGTTTTCAGCTGTGTGCGTATTCTGGAAAGCGGTGATACAAAGCGTAGCCTGCCTAGGAAAGAGTTGGCGTTTGCGAGATGCTGCTACTGGTGCCGCCGCTGCTGTTCTTGCGGCGGGAGTCCATACATCTACCCAGTGGGCTGTCACAGTCATATAGTCCTGACCCTGCCCTGCTCCACTTGTCCACATGTCCGTGGTTAAGTGGACATTGGGTACAGCTGCATTTTTTAGGACACTGGTGACTCTTTTTCTGAGGTCTGTGTACATTTTCGGTATCGCCTGCCTAGAGAAATGGAACCTAGATGGTATTTGGTACCGGGGACACAGTACCTCCAACAAGTCTCTAGTTGGCTCTGCAGTAATGATGGATACCGGAACCACGTTTCTCACCACCCAGGATGCCAAGGCCTCAGTTATCCGCTTTGCAGTAGGATGACTGCTGTGATATTTCATCTTCCTCGCAAAGGACTGTTGAACAGTCAATTGCTTACTGGAAGTAGTACAAGTGGGCTTACGACTTCCCCTCTGGGATGACCATCGACTCCCAGCGGCAACAACAGCAGCGCCAGCAGCAGTAGGCGTTACACGCAAGGATGCATCGGAGGAATCCCAGGCAGGAGAGGACTCGTCAGACTTGCCAGTGACATGGCCTGCAGGACTATTGGCATTCCTGGGGAAGGAGGAAATTGACACTGAGGGAGTTGGTGGGGTGGTTTGCGTGAGCTTGGTTACAAGAGGAAGGGATTTACTGGTCAGTGGACTGCTTCCGCTGTCACCCAAAGTTTTTGAACTTGTCACTGACTTATTATGAATGCGCTGCAGGTGACGTATAAGGGAGGATGTTCCGAGGTGGTTAACGTCCTTACCCCTACTTATTACAGCTTGACAAAGGGAACACACGGCTTGACACCTGTTGTCCGCATTTCTGGTGAAATACCTCCACACCGAAGAGCTGATTTTTTTGGTATTTTCACCTGGCATGTCAACGGCCATATTCCTCCCACGGACAACAGGTGTCTCCCCGGGTGCCTGACTTAAACAAACCACCTCACCATCAGAATCCTCCTGGTCAATTTCCTCCCCAGCGCCAGCAACACCCATATCCTCCTCATCCTGGTGTACTTCAACACTGACATCTTCAATCTGACTATCAGGAACTGGACTGCGGGTGCTCCTTCCAGCACTTGCAGGGGGCGTGCAAATGGTGGAAGGCGCATGCTCTTCACCTCCAGTGTTGGGAAGGTCAGGCATCGCAACCGACACAATTGGACTCTCCTTGTGGATTTGGGATTTCGAAGAACGCACAGTTCTTTGCGGTGCTTTTGCCAGCTTGAGTCTTTTCAGTTTTCTAGCGAGAGGCTGAGTGCTTCCATCCTCATGTGAAGCTGAACCACTAGCCATGAACATAGGCCAGGGCCTCAGCCGTTCCTTGCCACTCCGTGTGGTAAATGGCATATTGGCAAGTTTACGCTTCTCCTCCGACAATTTTATTTTAGGTTTTGGAGTCCTTTTTTTTCTGATATTTGGTGTTTTGGATTTGACATGCTCTGTACTATGACATTGGGCATCGGCCTTGGCAGACGACGTTGCTGGCATTTCATCGTCTCGGCCATGACTAGTGGCAGCAGCTTCAGCACGAGGTGGAAGTGGATCTTGATCTTTCCCTAATTTTGGAACCTCAACTTTTTTGTTCTCCATATTTTATAGGCAGAACTAAAAGGCACCTCAGGTAAACAATGGAGATGGATGGATTGGATACTAGTATTGGATACCTGCCGACTGCCGACACAGAGGATGCCACAGCCGTGAACTACCGCACTGTACACTGGTTGATAAAGAGATAGTAGTATACTCGTAACAACTAGTATGACACTATGACGACGGTATAAAGAATGAAAAAAAAACCACGGTTAGGTGGTATATATTATAATAATAATACAATTATGGATGGACGGACTGCCTGCCGACTGCCGACACAGAGGTAGCCACAGCCGTGAACTACCGCACTGTACACTGGTTGATAAAGAGATAGTAGTATACTCGTAACAACTAGTATGACACTATGACGACGGTATAAAGAATGAAAAAAAAAACCACGGTTAGGTGGTATATATTATAATAATAATACAATTATGGATGGACGGACTGCCTGCCGACTGCCGACACAGAGGTAGCCACAGCCGTGAACTACCGCACTGTACACTGGTTGATAAAGAGATAGTAGTATACTCGTAACAACTAGTATGACACTATGACGACGGTATAAAGAATGAAAAAAAAACCACGGTTAGGTGGTATATATTATAATAATAATACAATTATGGATGGACGGACTGCCTGCCGACTGCCGACACAGAGGTAGCCACAGCCGTGAACTACCGCACTGTACACTGGTTGATAAAGAGATAGTAGTATACTCGTAACAACTAGTATGACACTATGACGACGGTATAAAGAATGAAAAAAAAACCACGGTTAGGTGGTATATATTATAATAATAATACAATTATGGATGGACGGACTGCCTGCCGACTGCCGACACAGAGGTAGCCACAGCCGTGAACTACCGCACTGTACACTGGTTGATAAAGAGATAGTAGTATACTCGTAACAACTAGTATGACACTATGACGACGGTATAAAGAATGAAAAAAAAACCACGGTTAGGTGGTATATATTATAATAATAATACAATTATGGATGGACGGACTGCCTGCCGACTGCCGACACAGAGGTAGCCACAGCCGTGAACTACCGCACTGTACACTGGTTGATAAAGAGATAGTAGTATACTCGTAACAACTAGTATGACACTATGACGACGGTATAAAGAATGAAAAAAAAACCACGGTTAGGTGGTATATATTATAATAATAATACAATTATGGATGGACGGACTGCCTGCCGACTGCCGACACAGAGGTAGCCACAGCCGTGAACTACCGCACTGTACACTGGTTGATAAAGAGATAGTAGTATACTCGTAACAACTAGTATGACACTATGACGACGGTATAAAGAATGAAAAAAAAACCACGGTTAGGTGGTATATATTATAATAATAATACAATTATGGATGGACGGACTGCCTGCCAACTGCCGACACAGAGGTAGCCACAGCCGTGAACTACCGCACTGTACACTGGTTGATAAAGAGATAGTAGTATACTCGTAACAACTAGTATGACACTATGACGGTATAAAGAATGAAAAAAAAACCACGGTTAGGTGGTATATATTATAATAATAATACAATTATGGATGGACGGACTGCCTGCCGACTGCCGACACAGAGGTAGCCACAGCCGTGAACTACCGCACTGTACACTGGTTGATAAAGAGATAGTAGTATACTCGTAACAACTAGTATGACACTATGACGACGGTATAAAGAAAGAAAGAAAAAAAAATACCACGGTTAGGTGGTATATATTGTAATACAATTATGGATGGACGGACTGCCTGCCGAGTTCCGACTGCCGACACAGAGGTAGCCACAGCCGTGAACTACCGCACTGTACTGTGTCTGCTGCTAATATAGACTGGTTGATAAAGAGATAGTATACAATACATACAATACTACTATACTGGTGGTCAGGCACTGGTCACCACTAGTCACACTGGCAGTGGCACTCCTGCAGCAAAAGTGTGCACTGTTTAATTTTAAATTAATATAATATTATGTACTCCTGGGGGCTCCTGCTATAACAACCTGCAGTGCTCCCCAGTCTCCCCCACAATTATTATAAGCTTTGCCTTTTATACATTGATGTGCAGCACACTGGGCTGAGCTGAGTGCACACAGACTGAGTCACACTGTGTGACTGGCTGCTGCTGTGTATCGTTTTTTTTCAGGCAGAGAACGGATATAGCAGAGAACGGATATATATTAAAATAAATAAAAGTTAACTAACAACAACTGCACTGGTCACTGTGGTAAACTCTGTCTGACTCTGCACAATCTCTCTCTCTCTTCTAATCTAATTTCTAATGGAGAGGACGCCAGCCACGTCCTCTCCCTATCAATCTCAATGCACGTGTGAAAATGGCGGCGACGCGCGGCTCCTTATATAGAATCCGAGTCTCGCGAGAATCCGACAGCGTCATGATGACGTTCGGGCGCGCTCGGGTTAACCGAGCAAGGCGGGAGGATCCGAGTCTGCTCGGACCCGTGAAAAAAACATGAAGTTCGTGCGGGTTCGGTTTCAGAGAAACCGAACCCGCTCATCTCTAGTATACATACATACATACATACAGTATTATATACATATATTTGTATGCTCCTTATCATGTTCCATCCTCCCATCTGTAAGTAAATTACTGACCCCCTCCTCCTCCATATGTACTGTATTCAGGGGCGTATCTAGAGAGAAGGGGACCCGTGTGCAGTCTCCGGTTGTGGGCCCCCTCCTCTCCCGTCCCGTAGCCGGCAGTAGCGCTGTTAGCACGCTAGGGGATATCCAATTAGCCCCGGTAGTTTACCGGGGCTAATTGTCCCGCCGAGGGCTAGCTAATTAGCCCGATAAGCCGCGGCACGCGCCGTCTTATCAGGGGAAGCAGAATCCCCGGAAACAGCCCCATTTTCATCTGAAAACGGGTCTGTTTCACACAAAAACACACAGGTTTCACTAAACCTGTGTGTTTTCGGGAGAAGGGTTTTTCTTTACAGACGATCCATCTGAAAAGGCGCGACGGCCATGTTTTCGGAGACCTGCACATGCGCTGTAGACTCTGGCACTGTGCCAGAGTCTCTAGTGCTCAGACAGAGCGCTAGCAGCGCGGCTGCCGGCTACGGGACTCGGGAGTGGAGGGGATCCACACCCGGACACCAGAAAGGTAAGTATATAGAAGAAATGGGTACAGTGTGTGCACACACTGCACCCATTATAGATACACCACTGACTGTATTGTACCCCAGTGCCTGTGTTTCCCTATTATGCTGTTTACAAGTGCAAACCACCCGCCAGGCAGTAAGATGGGTGCTGCAGAAACCCCCATGGGTTACTTACCTAATAGTTGTTTCCTTGGTTTCCCTCATAATTGGTATGGCTAATCTTATAAGCGACAGCAGCATTACAGCGACGCTGCAGGTGCAGACATGTAGTCAGGTGCTGCTTGCTGCTGGAGAGTCGGGATCCAGGGGCCTGCATCAGTACTATGAGGAGCGGCCGTGGGGGTGCCCCTTGGGGAGCCATAGTTATAGCCGCCTCCTATGTGCCTTTATATGACATGATGTTACACTTGTTAGCACAGAGGAAGCGCTGAGGCACTCTGTGGTACAGCCTGATAGTGACGGCTGCACCTGATTAGACCTGCAGGAGCAGCCAGCGCAGTGTAAGGAGGAGGCCGCACACAGTCATCCTTCAGTTTTTTGCTAGATGAATTTAGTGGCGCCCTCCAGGAGCCGACGCCCCTAGGCAGCCACCTAAAGCTGCCTAATGGTAGAGCCGGCCCTGCAGACCCCACCATCTGAACAGATCCCACCCCCATTAGGGCTGCTTTCCTAAATTACCTGGGCTGTTTTTCCATCCCAATCCGCCCCTGGGGAAAGCCACTCAGTACACAATGTTAGGAGACTACTCAGCGCAGTGTGATTTTGTCACTAGATCAGTGATCGAAGTGGACATTTTGAAGTGGGGGTATGGAAAAGTGAAGGCTGTAACTTTGGCGCATGCGCTCCGGAAAGGGGGGCATGGCCATTGAAAAGGCGTCATGTCCCTTATACACATTATGCACCACAATAGTAGGACCCCTTATACTATCTAGTACTGGTGCAACTTTCATATTATGCCACATGGAATGAGCCAAAATTCACAATATGCGACACACTATGAGCTGAAATTCACATATGCCATACGGTATGAGCTGAAATTCACATTATATCACACAGTATGAGCTGAAATTCACATATGCCACACGGTCTGAGCCAAAATTCACATTAAGCCACACAGAATAAGCCTAAATTCATTCCTAATGAGACAAAATTCACATTATGCCACATGGAATGAGGCAAAATTCACATTATGCCACACAGTATGAGCCACAAGTCACACTGAATGAGACAAAATTCACATTATGCCACACTGATTGAGACAAAATTCAGGGACAGGGAGAGTGACAGCGGGGACATAGAGACAGGAAAAGTGATAGCAAGGACAGGGAAAGTGACAGCAGGGACATAGAAACAGGGAAAGTGACAGCAGGGACAGGGAGAGTGACAGCAGGGACAGGGAGAGTGACAGCAGGGACAGGGAGAGTGACAGCAGGGACATAGGGACAGTACCAGCAGGGACAGGGAGAGTGACAGCAGGGACATAAGGACAGTGACAGCAGGGACATAGGGACAGTGACAGCAAGGACACGTAGAGTGACAGCAGGGACAGGGAGAGTGACAGCAGGGACATAGGGACAGGGAAAGTGACAGCAGGGACATAAGGACAGGGAGACTGACAGCAGGGACAGGGAGACTGACAGCAGGGACAGGGAGAGTGACAGCAGGGACAGGGAGAGTGACAGCAGGGACAGGGAGAGTAACAGAGGGACATAGCAGCAGGGAGAGTGACAGCAGGGACAGGGAGAGTGACAGAGGGACAGGGAAAGTGACAGCAGGGACATGGAGAGTGACAGCAGGTACATAGGGACAGGGAGAGTGACAGCAGGGACATAGGGACAGGGAGAGTGTCAGCAGGGACAGGGAGAGTGACAACAGGGACATAGAGGCAGGGAAAGTGACAGCAGGGTCAGCGAGAGTGACATCAGGGGCAGAGTGAGTGACAGCAGGGACATAGGGACAGGGAGAGTGACAGCAGGGACAGGGAGAGTGACTGTAGGGACAGTGACAGCAGGGACAGGGAGAGTGACAGCAGGGGCATAGGGACAGGGAAAGTGACAGCAGGGACATAGGGACAGGGAAAGTGACTGCAGGGACAGGGAGAGTGACAGCAGGGACAGGGAGAGTGACAGCAGGGACATAGGGACAGGGAGAGTGACAGCAGGGACAGGGAGAGTGACAGAGGGACATAGAAGCAGGGAGAGTGACAACAGGGACAGGGAGAGGTTACAGGGAAAGTGACAGCAGGGACATGGAGAGTGACAGAGGGACATAGGGACAGGGCGAGTGACAGCAGGGACATAGGGACAGGAAGAGTGACAGCAGGGACAGGGAGAGTGACAGAGAGAGGGACAGCAAGGACATACAGTAGTGACTAGAGAGAGAGAAAGGTAGCAAGGGTAAGAGATTACCTAATGAGCAGCGACGGTGTGGGCGGAGGCTGTGGGCGGCGGTGCAGTGTGTGAGGAGGCCCTGGGCCGCGGCTGTGCAGAGGAGGCAGCTGTGGGCATCTACGGCACGGCGGAGGCTGTGGTCGGCGGTGCGGTGGATGAGGAGGCCCTGGGCCGCGGCGGTGCAGAGGAGGCAGCTGTGGGCATCTGCGGCACGGAGGAGGCTGTGGGTGGTGGCACGGGTGAGGAGGCTGTAGTCGCGGCCTTTAGTACGGCTCCTATGACCGCCACTATTTTCAAATCTTCTGTGGACCGGCAGCCAATCAAGAGCAGCCACGCAGCCGCTCCTGATTAGCTGCCGGTCTGAAAGCTCCAACTGGTGCGTGAATAGCGCCAAATTGGAAAAGATACTATCAGTACTCGAAGTGCCGATATGCCATACCGGTGTATACCGGCCCACTTTGAGCACTGCACTAGATGCTAAAAAAGCATTGGTCCACTGGTCACATTTATTCAGTTCCCCTCTTATATGCAAACATTTTAGTCTATCCACATTACTATTTGCAATTGCCATTGAACCTCTGGCCATCGCCCTGAGAGCTAATTCCTCATTTAGTGATATCTTAACAGGGGCGTTTTAAAAGAGGAGGGGGCCGGTGTGCAGAATCCGGGTGGGCCCCCTTCTCTCCATGGCACCGTAGGCCCCGGCATTGTGCTAGAGTCTACTGCGCATGCGCAGGCCTCCATAAACATTGCGCCTGCCATGGTCCGGAGACAAGTTTTGAACTGCGCATGTGTGATGTCCATTTTTGGTGGGATTTTTGTCAGGGCTGCAGTACCCTAAGCGCCCATCGCGGGACACTGGAAGGTTAAGTATTAAAACAATATGTGTGCAGTGTGTGCGGTGTGGGCCCCCCTAGATCCAGACATTGCACCTATAATAGTAACGCCAATGTATCTTAATTAAAGGTCCAGAGCTGAAGATTGCACTCTTTGCGAATGGTATGCTCGTTTTTATTTTGAACTCGAATTCCTCTGCACCAGCTATTATGGACACAATATACTCTTTTGGCATTGTCTCAGGGTATAATATAGACAAATCGAAAGTATTACCACTAAAAGGGAATGTCCCAGTTTTGACGGCATTGCCAGAGCTCAAAGACTTTAAATTCAATACTACAAGTGTCAAATATACAACTCACCCCCTCTATCTCAAACATATATTCGGCTAACTATGCCTCACTTATCACATAAATAACCTCTCTGTTGGACAGCTGGAAATATTTCTCTCTCTCTCTCTCTCTATTAGGCAGAGCAGCTGTTCTTAAAAGTGTAATATTCCCGAAAATATTTTACTGCATGCAGATGCTACAAATAGGTCTTACACCTTCTGACTTACTCTGTAAAGCAGCGGGTGATCCCTAAATAGATGCTGTGTGTGTGAGCGCACGGCATCTATACAGTGCAGGGAGGTGAGCCAGGGGCTGCCCAGCTGCTCTGGATGCGCTGGGCACGCCTCCAAAATCAGAATATTCAGCAAAGCCGTGAGGCCATGCCCCCTCCTACCCGAGGCCACGCCCCCACCCAGGGCCACGCCCCTTTTCTGGTATGGGTCATATTTGCCGCTCAAAAGTTCTGATCTTCGGGATTGAAAAGTTGGGAGGCATGCTGTATTATCACCACTGTGTACACTGTATACTCCACTGCCACCACTGTGTACAAGTACAGGTGTGTGCCTCACTATACAGCACAACACCTGCATTAACCCCCACTCTGTTGGATCTGTTGAACCCGTTATATAGGCTTGCATTGTGTACTTACTGCATTAACCCTGTGTTACCCTGCATCCTGTGTGTGCCTGGTTAATAAACAGCAACCTGGTTAAGTTATTCATTGTGTGGATCTCCATCATACACTGCTCCCACCTATATCAGCATCTATAGGTTCCAACAATAGATGTCACAAGGGCATTTTGTATGGACTGCTTGGAACTAACCCAATACAGAAGCCTCTAGATCTTTTGTTAATCCACAACACCAATTTTCATCTCTCTTTGGCACTGTGCCCAGTACACTGCTATACTAGCTCATAGCTCTGTAGGTTGTAATTGTATAACACATCTCATTGTGATGAAATCTACAGTACCTAGCCTAGACAGCATGTGGACTGGCTGAATACATCGGGATATATGTGGAACATATTTGTATTATACAATTACTTAAAAGAGTTGAAATTGTGAAATGGTTTGGCTGATAAGAGACATATAAAGACAAAAAAGAATTTCTTAAGGTAATTGTATAATTGTGTAAGGGCACATTTTCCTTTAAAAGAATGGAATATGGAAATTGGATTGCATTTAGAAACCATTTCTTTATGAACACTTTTGTTAACACGGATGTCTGGCAGATTTCCAGGTTGTTGGCAGTTGGCTATATTGCAGAGAAGAATTAATTAGGAAAGCAATAGGAGCGGAAAGAGTGAATGCACCATGGTTTAGCCACGTACTGTGTAATAAGTGTAATATGCATAGGGTGTGCTATATTTGTACATTTCTTAAAAATTACTCAATTAAAAACAATGATATTTTATTTAGCATTTATAA
The DNA here is from genome assembly GCF_028390025.1 of Pseudophryne corroboree. NCBI lineage: Eukaryota > Metazoa > Chordata > Amphibia > Anura > Myobatrachidae > Pseudophryne > Pseudophryne corroboree. The sequence goes on along the minus strand of NC_086444.1, from coordinate 621,553,627 downwards.
GTGTTTTGTTCTCTTAATAAATGCTAATGTGAAAAATCAACCTGTGCAACAGGTTCTTTTATGTTACTCTTAACACATTTAGGGGAGATGTATCAAGCCGTAGAGCAGGGGTATCAAACTCGCTGCCCGCGGGCTGCATGTGGCCCCTACCGCATCCTGGGGTGCAGGCAGGGGTCATTATGATGCCCGCTGGCAGGGACAGGTTAACTCTGGCTGGAATGAGTTAACTGAGTCCGCTGCCGTCCACCCACACTGCATCCTCGTCTGCCCCACTTGTCTACACCACCCACCTCACCCAGTCATGGCTGCTGCAGGAGGTTAGGAGGCTGGGTTCTGGGTGGGCTTACCACTACCAGCACCACCCACTGCACCCAGTCATGGCTGCTGCAGGAGGAGAGGAGGCTTGGTTCTGGGCAGGTTTACCCACCAGCCCGTCTTGCCTTCAGAGATGATGTCAGATCACATATCTCCTGTGAGGAGGGAGGAGGGAAGCTGCCCTGAGAGGAAAGAGTGCCCATGCGGACGCTGAAGACTGTGAGTGTGAGTCTCACCATCAGAGACCTTTACAGCTATTGTTATATATATTAAAGTAAGAGGAGAGGGGTCCGTACAATGATATATGAGGGGGAATACCACTGCTCTCTACTCACACTGATATGTGGTATTATTATTATTACATAGGGGAGAGGGGGGGCGCACAGTGATATAGGAGGGGGAATATCACAGCTCCTGTTGCACACTGATATATGGTATTATAATTATACAAGGGAGGGGGGACCGCACAGTGATATATGAGGGGGAATAACACAGCTCCCAGCTCACACAATTAAAGCTGTTTTCTTCCCGATACTTGACATCTCTTTGCATATACTTTATTGTTAGTTTTTCTAATAAACCACTGAAAATGCTTATAAGACTATTTTTCTTATGGCCCACACAAGACTTAGACCTTGATTATTCGGGCCAGTTGGGATTTTGAGGTTTTTTTTGCCTGCCATAGAGAAAAATAAAGTGGACAGAGATAATGCACCAGCCAATCAGCTCCTAACTTCCTTGTTACTGGCTGTATTTGAACATTGACAATTAGGAGCTGATTGGTTTGTGTGGTATCTCTCTCCACTTTATACCTCTCCAAGCTATGATACATTGTACCCACGGTACATATAAGTACAGATATGTAAATACATATACGATGGGATGTAATGGAGTTCCCTGGTCGCCGGAGGTGCGGACCTCATCGGGCCCACTTATTTATCGTTCAGGCCCACTCGACTGTAAGGCTGATGCCCTATCCTGCTGTTGGAGTTCTGATGAATCTACCTCTGATTGTAAGAAGCAGACCATAGTGGATCCAGTGTAATTTCTAGCAACCCAAGTTTCTATAACTCCTCCTCCAGGAATGACTTGTGTAGCTCCAGATCTCCATAAGAAGCTCCTCACCTGGGCTCACAAATCTCCTTTTTGGGTCATGCAGGTACTTTTAAAACCCTCAGGTTTGCCCAACGTGCCTATTGGTGGACAAATCTCAAAGGAGATGTTCAGGACTTCATAGTCTCTTATCCAAAGTATGCTCAACACAAAATCCCCAGGAGTCCTCCGTTGGGACAACTACATCCCCTACCTATACCCAGTCACCCATGGACCCATATTTAAATGGATTTTATCATCGATTTACCTCCGACAAAAGGTCGGAACACCATCTGGGTTGTGGTAGATCATTTTTCTAAAATGGCCAATTTCAGCCCTCTGATTGGTATTCCTTCAGTGCCACAAGTTTTTCATAACAAAGATTTTCAGATTGCATGGGTTACCTGTAGAAATTGTCTCTGATCGTGGTTCCAATTCATTGCCAGGTTCTGGAAAGCGCTATGCTTCTCCTTGGGCATTAAATTGAACTTGTCTTCAGCTTACCACCCTCAATCCAATGGGCAGACAGAAAGAGTAAATCAGTGTTTGGAAACCTTTTTACAAATGTTTATGTCTTCCTCCCAGGATGATTGGGGGGAGTATCTTCCATGGGCAGAGATTGCCCACAGCAACCATTTTCATACTTCCTCTGGTTCTTCTCTGTTCTTCCTCATTTTTGACTTCCATCCATGAGTCCCATAATTCCAATTACTGCCTGCTATGGAAGTTCTTGCTGCAATTCACTAGAATTTGGAAACAGGTTCACATAGCTTTAACAAGATCTTCCAAGTGCTACAAGACTTACGCAGATAAAAAGCGCAATGCTATCCCGTATCAGGACTGATGATCAGGTATGGGTCTCAACTCTGAACTTGAGGCTTAGAGTTCCTTCTAAAAAGTTCACAACCAGATATATTGGCCCCTTTACCAATGAGAAAGTGATAAAACCTGTGGTTTATAAATTGAAACTGCCATCCTATTTAAAGATTCCAAATGCCTTCCATTTTTCTCTTTTGAAACCCTTGGAGCCTAATCATTTTCGTGCTGCTCTTCCTAAACCTCCCAAGGTTCTATCTCACTGAGGAGAGGAGTTTGAGGTAGAGAAGGTTCTTGATTCTCGCAAATGTTCTGGACAACTTCAGTATCTCAACGACAGAAAGGGTTATGGATTTTCGTTGAGGATGTGCATGCTCCTAAATTGGTTCGGGCTTATGGTGCCAAGCACTCTTCCAGAGTCAAAGGGTGTCTGGACTCCACCCTCAAAAGGGGTGTACTGTCAGGGTCCACGGTCTTACCATCAGCGCCGAATCCCATGGTCTCCCTGTTTGGGTTATGGCAGTGCTGCGGCGGCGGGTAGCCGGTCCCTGCTTGGGGTGAAGGGCTGGGTGGCACTGGCGGAAGCGGCTGGTGTGGGCACTGGAGTTCAGTGGTCGGGGACTCAGCAGGAAAAGTGGCGCTTCATTGTGTGTCTTCAGTTATAGGAGCCACCATGTTGGAGATCAATGCATGCAGTGTAGCCAATAGCAATGTTCTCTGTTGTTTCCAGTTTGCCTTCCCTTTTAAAAGGGTTTTGATCTGAATCAAATGCTGCCAGTGCTTTATGTTGCTCTTCCTATAAGGTGCTTCAGCTCTGTGCTCCTGCAGGCATGTTCTAAGTCCCCCTAAACTTACTCTGCTTCTTATTGTGCTCTGGTTCCAAGTCTGGTGCCGGCGCCGCCTCCTGCGGTGGCTTGCTTGCCAGGTGGAGTCTGCGGGTAACGCAGAGCTGTTGGTGGTTCCCTCAGGTTCTTGCTTGGTTACTCAGGTCTCAGTATTCGCAGTCTAAGTCTTTCAGCCATGATTTCCAGATATCCAGTGTTCACAGTCTAAGTCTTCTGGCCACAATTTCCAAGTATCCAGTTTTTACAATCTTAGACTTTCAGCCACAGTTATCAAGTATCCAGTCTTCACAGTTACTGTCTTCACGCCACAGTTATCAAGTATCCAGTTGTCACAGTTTGTGATTCTTTCTGCCCTGAGAAGAAACTATAAGAGTCCATGAGAAGAAACTATATCCGGCCTCCACGTCTTCTCCCATCAGTGGTCTCTGCCACTTCTGCTCAAATCCATTCGTCAGATACCTCGCTACAGCCTGACCTGACATATGTGAAGTAACAGAGTTGTTACAATTAAAATTTTATTAAAGCAAGTTGACGAAGAGAGACAGATAATAGTAAGAGAACAGGAAACTCTGTGGCAGAAACATATAGAGCTGGTAACAAATGTCAGTTTTCTTCCAGGGCGCTCACTTGGAATTATGCATGAATATACTGTACTATTTGATTTCAGTAGCTACGCCTGACAGAACCCATACTTGCCAACAATTTTAAATAATTTCCTGGGGCTATATACTGACAAAAAATAGTACATCAAGTGGCAGATTTACCAATTCTTGTTATCACTTACAAATTATAAATTGTGCTCTAGCCAATCAGCTCCTGTCATGTGTTTGAAAAATGACAGTTAAGAGCTGATTGGCTGAAGCACCATTTAACATTCATAACGAGTGATAACAAGAATATCATTTGTTGCTAAATGTACCCCCCTAGTATGGTACTGTTGGAATTTGTGTTATAATCCCCATTATAATATTATTAACTACCTTCACTATAACATACCTCCCAACTCTCCCGATTTTCACTTGACAGTCCTGTTTCTTGGAGACTGTCCCAGTATCTCACCTGTGGGCCACAATGCCCCGCGGTGGTGGTGGTGGACAGTTGGGAGGCCCCTGTTACTCGCTGCTCTGCTTAGCAGAGCAGCAATGAATATATGCATGCGCACAGCGTCTCTTCATGGGAGACAGATGGACTGGGGGCGTGCCAGCATCTCACAGAGTGCTGGGCATGCCCCCATAGTGACGAAAATGAGAAGCATGGCTTGTGATCGTGGGACTCTGCAAAGCCACACCCCCTTTTTCATAGACCACTCCCCTTTTCTGCCACACACGTCTTTGCCACGTGAGAAAGTCCCTCTTTGCATCCTCTAGATGTTGGGAGGTATGCTATAATGTCATCATGTAGCACTTTATTTTATTCAATACATATGAACTTATAAAAACATTGGGAAAAAGAATTGGGAAAAATGCATTGCGTGCAAAAAATGAAGATATTGCAACATTATTCTGTCCGAAAAAGAAGCATTTCTGGAACCAAAAGTGTATGACACATGATTACAGAGCCGCAGCTGGGCATTTTACCATCCCCATGAGAAGCATGATGACATCATTGTTGTCGCCACAGCCCTGACGTACCAGTGCTTTCCAGAGAGTTGGCCCTGCCATGCTTCGCATTACAATAGTGACCATACACAATAACAAAAACTGATGGAAAAATAATTGTGCAAATAGAAAAGACAGTGCTGAGAATATTAATGAAAACAGCATCCAATCAACAATTTCTTTATATATTGTGTCACGTTGGGTATGTTATCCCAGGTTGGGTATATTATGCCTAACCTAACCCTCCATAGTGCCTAACCCTAACCCTCCCCCGAGCCCTAACCCTTACCTGTTCCCTGATACTCACCTATGGGATGTTGACTGTCAGTGTTCTGGTGCCGGTCTCCTGAGTGGTGTCAGGATTCCGGCATCGGTCATATGACCACCGACATCCCAACCACATCACATTGTGCCTATTATCCCTGTTTATGCCTTAAATTATAGATGTTTTGTAGATATATTACATTTGGCTGGTCTGTAACATGTTTAAAAGGTGTTCAGAACAGGGCTTATATTATTTAAAACACCGTAGTAAAGATATATCTATCTATCTATCTATCTATCTATCTATCTATATATATATATATATATATATCTATATCTATATCTCCACTACACTTATACAAGCACTCCAGGGAGTAGCAATAGCAGTAGCAGTTTTTACCTATGGGCTGCAAAAAGGAACCCCCCCCCCCCCCCCCTGTAAATTTGCCACTGTAAGTGAGCCGGTTCCAGTCCATGACTGCACTGGGTACATTATGACTGACAGTGACTACCAGCCAGCCACCCGCAGGACAGGCAGTCCCATTGGGAGATGTTTCCTCCCTTTGGGACTTTCAGACCGGGTTGCGATTTGCAGCCTGATCACCAGTCCTAGCCGGTTTCTATGGCCTGCAGCCGAAGCAGTCCAGAGAAGCCGGGTGGTTGCGCATGTGCCGGTCCCAGTGCCTGTCAGCTCCACTGTGCAGGTACTGGGATCCGGCCGGCGGCAGGGGCTCTCTACTCTTCTCCTACTCCAGTCCAGGCAGCATAGCCAGTGGCAGCCCCCATCCTTAGGTAGGAGTCGCTGTTGAATATAACTCATCCCAGGAATCCATGCTTTATGTCGTGTGCTGCATTCTGACACTTTTGTAGTGCTACGTGTACACAAATCTTTCCATTTTTAGTAAAAACGCAATGTATAGCACAGCCCAGTTTTGGTTGTAGCAAGTAAATGTAGTGGTTGTCTCTTCCTGAAATGCTCTAGGTTTTTCACTCATGTTAATTTAATGGTATATTTGACCTTATAAATTAAATCTGTGGGAAGCTGACCTGGTACATAAATAGTGTCCAGTTCCATCCTCAGAAATTACTTCTGTCAAGAGCATATTTCTCACACCAAATGCCAGTCACACCCTTTAGAATCTCTATTTCTGTCTCAAATGTATTTTATTGATCATCATGAATAGCTTTAAACTTCTATAAACAAATGGTGATGTAATTTTATCTGATTCGCAACTCCAATCAATAATTATTCCTTACCAGATTTCTACATTGCCTTCGTCCAATGGTGGAACTACTGTACAATGCAGGGACATGCGGTGAGGTAATGGATGGGAAGGTACATGCTAGAACCAGAGCAAGACTTACACATAATAAATGAGCACAAGGGTACATGTGGGCATTATACACAGGTGCAGCAGTATATACTGCTGGAAACTGGTGAGCTTTGATCAGAGATGTGCGGAAAAGAAAGGCACCTGCCATAGACTTTTTACTCCAGAGTTTTGACTATAGGAATGATTAGAATACAAAGAAAACAAAGAAGATATTTCTAGTATATTATTTGTATTTTTCATATATTTTATATATTCACAACTCTGACTTATACGTTATTATGACAGGAAAGGCTCTGTCTCACCTGCCCCACCCCACCACACGTCACTGGTACAATGGGCGGAAAGCAGTGGCGTAACTACTGCCCCCGCAGCCCTCGCGGTGGCTTGGGGGCGAGGGGCTGCGGGGGAGCCACTGATTTAGCGCAGATTGACATGCGGACGAGCGTCCGCATGTCAATTTGCGGTCTCCTTCCCTCCGCTGCTGTAAGGAGGGACACGGAGTGCACAGCGCGCGCCTCTCCCGTGTCCCTCCTGGGTCTCCGGCGGGTCTACTAAAGGAAGTGCCGTTCGTTAGCTCTGATTGGCTCACGAACCGGCACTTCCTTTAACAGACCCACCGGAGACCCAAGAGGGACACAGGAGAGGCGTGCGCTGTGCCCTCCGTGTCCCTCCATCACAAAGGAGCGGGGGGGGAGCGGGGGAGCGCGACACTGGGGGAGCATAAGTGGCAGTCACTGAGGGGGCATATGTGGCACTGGGGGCACGTGAGTACCTGGCTCTGTGGGGGAATTTCTGGCACTGGGGGCATATGTGGCACTGGGGGGGGTATATTTGGCACTGGGAGCATATGTGGCAGGCACTGAGGGGGCATATGTGGCACTGGGGGCACGTGAGTACCTGGCACTGTGGGGGAATATCTGGCACTGGGGGCATATGTGGCACTGGGGGGGTATATTTAGCACTGGGGGCATATGTGGCAGGCACTGAGGAGGCATATGTGGCACTGGGGGCACGTGAGTACCTGGCACTGTGGGGGAATATCTGGCACTGGGGGCATATGTGGCACTGGGGGGTATATTTGGCACTGGGGGCATATGTGGCAGGCACTGAGGGGGCATATGTGGCACTGGGGGCACGTGAGTACCTGGCACTGTGGGGGAATACCTGGCACTGGGGGCATATGTGGCACTAGGAGCATGGCCCTAGCAACAAGCACTACCCCCTAGCAACGAGCATGACACCCAGTGCATGATACCCCTGGCAACGAGCATGGAACCAAGAGCATGAAACCCCTGGCAACGAGCAGGTAATTTAAAAGTAATTAGAAGCCTTACTGTAGAACTTAATGTGTAATGGGCATTACGGTGTGTGGCATAATGTATCACGGACATTGCGGTGTGTGTCATAATGTGTCACAGGCATTACGGTGTGTGGCATACTATATCACGGGCATTGTGGTATGTGGTATAATGTCTCAGGGGCATTGCAGTGTGGCATAATGTATAACGGGCATTGCGGTGTGTGGCATAGGGTATAACGGGCATTGCGGTATGTGTCACAGACATTACGGTGTATGGTATACTATATCACGGGCATTGTGATATGTGGTATAATGTCTCAGGGTCATTGCAGTGTGTGGCATAATGTATCACGGACATTGCGGTGTGTGTCATAATGTGTCAGGCATTACGGTGTGTTGTATACTATATCACGGGCATTGTGGTATGTGGTATAATGTCTCAGGATCATTGCGGTGTGTGTCATAATGTGTCACAGACATTGTATGTGCTATAATGTATCAGGGGCATTGCAGTGTGTAGCATAATGTATAACGGGCATTGCGATTCCTGTCATAATGTGTCACAGGCATTACGGTGTGTGGCATAATGTGTCGGGGGCATTACGGTGTGTGCATATTGTGTCATGTGCATTATTGTGTGTGGCATAATGTCTAAGGCCCTTTGCAGTATGTGGCATAATGTATACTGGGCATTACTATAAGGAGGAAAAATGACAAATAATGTAAGGGGCATGAATCAGGATTATTTCTCTTTCCTGTGGTGGCCAACGTCTGGGCGTGCAGGTTGCAAAACTAGGGTATAAGGTAGTCTTTTCCTGCAATGCCACGCCCCTTTATGCGAAGCCATGCCCATTTCAATGAAGCCACACACCCTTGTTTGTCCCTTTACTGGTGCCAATTATGGGGAATTTTTTGGCTTGGGGGAGAAAAATTTCTAGTTACACCACTGGTGGAAAGAGTAGAGCAGAATCTTTTTCTGAGAAGCCTATATGCAGTGGGGGCACACACCAGCTTTATTCAGACAGAGCAGCAGCAGCATAAGTGTCAGGAGAGCTGTCCTTTGTGATTTTATGTGCAATTGTACAAGCATATGCATATGTTATGCTTATGATCAGTCATGTATCGCCTAACATCCTAACCGCTGTGTCAAAATGTTCATCATTTTAACGAGCTCTCATGAGAAGTGCCCTCTTCCAGGGACGGATTGGGATGGAAAACCAGCCCGGGAAATTTATATAAGCAGCCCTAATGAGGGTGCGGTCTGATGGGGGTGTGGGGTCTGTTATTGGAAGCGGGATCCCTCCTCATAGCGCCTGATTGTATGCAGTTGTGGCCTTTCTTGCATCATTTGCTGCAAACCAGGGGTAGATTGGAAAATAAAAGTGGCCCTGTAAAAATTTGTAGAAGTGTCCCGACATGGGCAGCACAAGAGGAATAACATACCATGTAGCCATGGCAGCATCAATGGATGGCAGAGTTGCTGTACTGCAGAGATGGAATAATAGAATGAATGAGGACAATGCAGTGTACTGAGTGCGGTGGGCGGTCTGTCATGTGGGCAGTGGGGCCACATAACAACACACGAAACAGGCCACACAGACACGTCTGCCTACTAGGAATCTTCCTGGTGAGCCCTATGGCCAATCTGCCCCTGCCCTCTCCCTTCATGTGCTTTTCCTTCCCTCACTTACACCGTCTACTCCATCACACTGCCAACAACAGCGCTACAAGTATGGGTTTGGCTGTCCCGCTACTCTTTTGGGTATTATGGCTCCTACTGCAGCAAAGTTTATAAACTTTGTCTGTGTCCTGCTAAGTTATGTAATGTAAGCCACTTTTTTTTTTCATTCATACTGTTTCTGTTTACGTACTCTGTAAGATGCCGCAGACCTCTTTTATTATAAATAAAAGATGATAATAATAATAATAATGTTGAAATGAAATGATGAAAGTTTCAGTATGTGCAAAATGTAAACATTATGAAGAGATCAGGTTTAGGTTAAGGTTATGCTGCGATAAGAGTCGGGTTACATAGTAGTGTCGATATTTATAATGGGGGTAATTCTGAGTTGATCGCAGCAGCAAGTTTGTTAGCAATTGGGCAAAACCATGTGCACTGGAGGGGGGACAGATGTAACATTTGCTGAGAGAGTTAGATTTGGGTGGGTTATATTGTTTCTGCGCAGGGTAAATACTGGCTGCTTTATTTTTACACTGCAATTTAGATTTCAGTTTGATCACACCACACCCAAATCTAACTCTCTCTGCACATGTTATATCTGCCCCACCTGCAGTGCACATGGTTTTGCCCAACTGCTAACAAAATTGCTGCTGCGATCAACTCAGAATTAGGCCCAATGTCAACATGTTGAACATATCAACATTATGCCAGTGTCAACATAGCGAATGATGCAATGTCAACCGTTGACTTTGAAACCCTGTCAACATTCTCAATATCAATATTCACCATGTCGACATTATGAATGTCAATCTCATAAACCACACCTGTATAACGGGTCCCTACTTCACCTGGTGATGCTCCGTTCCACCTCTGTCTATATGTTTCTTGTTAAGCAAACTGTATTTTAGGGGCTCATTTATCAATGGGTGATAAAACTCGTGACTGATACAACTTGTGTATGATAAATGGTTCTCCTGCTAATCAGCTCCCAACTGTCATGGGTTTGAAAAATGACAGTTGGGAGCTGATTGGCTGGAGCACCATTTATCATATGCAACAAGAGTTATCACTCAAATAAGAGAATGATTGGGCCCCCTAGTATTCTGTTTAGTAATGCAATTCCACTGTTTAAAATTCCTACAGCTGCTATTTATATATAGTATATACATATACACAGTGCCACACACCCTGACCAATAGCGCCGATAAGTAGGCGGGGTCATCACCGCCGGGACAGGTGATGTCATAGAGGGGGTGGGGCCACTGCCCTGGGAACTGCAGCATACCCTGGATAGTCCTCAGACCTTTCCAGGTGGGTGCAGGCACTGCAAGATGCCTGTCTGGAGCATCTGATAGACACTCCAGTAGGTGCCATTTGCACACCCCTAGTTACGGCCCTGCTTATACATATATGATGTGGCTGAGCCTGGTGGTTAGCAAGGTACAACCTTATTCTGTCCATTGGCCATTTAAATTTCATTTAGTTCATAAAAAAAAACACACATAGGTGAATATTTCTGAGAGTGGTTTTCAAGAAAAGGGAATAACTCATTAACCTGAGACATCGCGTGATTCTAGAACTCATGTCTCAGTTTCCAGATGGAAGAGGAAAGATATTGCTAGTCCTTTGAGGATTCAACAGCTGTACACAGGGGCGTAGCCAGAACTTTGTGGGCCCCATAGAAACATTTTGAAGGGGCCCCCATCCCAATGCTTATAGAGAGACACTTCACTGCAGCAGTTGTTAATTTTACGCCCTATAATAGTGCCCTAGTTCATTTTCTGAACCATAGTAGAGCCTTATTTAATGTAGTGTCCTAGTTTCTTTTATGAATCGTACTAGTGCTAAAGTTCACCCTTTTTCAGAGCTGCCAGTACACATTATGCCGCACAGTACCCCCAAGTCACATTATGATATATAGTGTTCCCCGTTCATACTGTGCATCATTACAGTGCCCCGGTTCATATTATATAACATTAAAATGCCCTCCAGTTCATTTTATAACACGCTACAATGAGCAGGTCCAGGGGCATACCGAGCTATATTGCAGACTCAAAGGAAACAGTTTGAAAGGAACCCTACGTACCACCCAATGGCGAAAAATGTATATAACACATTTAACTTTGACAGGGAAGGTGGTCCCCTCTCAGCTCCGGGTCCCATAGCAGCTGCACTGCCCGCACCTATGGTAGCTACGCCCTTGGCTGTACAGACAAAAGATTAATACCTAACCAATCTAATATTATATCTTCTGTCACATAGAATATACAGAACTTAGTCCTTCTTTTGTATCAAACGTTGTCTAACCATTATTACAGTAGTAAATACACTGAGACTTTTACTCATATGCCAATGCATTCAGGATTTACTCTAACAATCGCTGCCTTGGGGCTGCTTCACATGAGTTACGATCTTTTCCGTGTATTACAGCTATAAGGCCTCAGAATGCAAGATTTACTCAGTTCACATGGGGAAGCATTCACTGGCACCTCTTTTCCTGATGTTATTATTTTTGAATGCAATTAACAGAGAAATAAAATAACAACTGGTATTACTCCTACCCAAATCTAATTAAAAGAATTATAAATACCTACTTAATCTAATCAAAATATCTGATCAGTAAGTATAGATCCTTTAGTACAGTGAGATCTGGCAGTCATAGAGGGGTGGTAGTTGGCACCCCATCGGATGTGATGCCGGTGGTCAGAAGACACCTGTCAGAATGTTGACATCGGAATCCCGACAGCCTGAATCCCAAAGGTAGGTGTGCCAGGGAGGTTTATTGTTAGTGTTAGGCACTTTGGTGACGGTTAGGGTTAGGCTATGGGGAGAGGCTTAGTGTTAGGCAATAGGGGGAGGGTTATGGTTAGGCTACAGGGAGGAGGGTTAGGTTTAGGAGTAGGGTTAGGCTACAGGGGGGAGGGTTAGGTTTAGGGGTAGGGTTATGGTTAGGCTACAGGGGGGAGGGTTAGGTTTAGGGTTATGGTTAGGCTACAGGGGGAGGGTTAGGTTTAGGGGTAGGCTACAGGGGGAAGGGTTAGGTTTATGGGTTAGGTTTATGGGTAGGGTTATGGTTAGGCTACAGGGGGGAGGTTTAGGTTTAGGGGTAGGGTTATGGTTAGGGTACAGGGGGGAGGGTTAGGTTTAGGGGTAGGGTTATGGTTAGGGTACAGGGGGAGGGTTAGGTTTAGGGGTAGAGTTATGGTTAGACTACAGGGGGGAGGGTTAGGTTTAGGGGTAGGGTTATGGTTAGGCTACAGGGGGAGGGTTAGGTGCAGGGGTAGCGTTATGGTTAGGCTACAGGGGGAGGGTTAGGTTTAGGGGTAGGGTTATGGTTAGGCTACAGGGAGGAGGGTTAGGTTTAGGGGGAGGGTTATGCTTAGGCTACAGGGGGATGGTTAGGTTTAGGGGTAGGGTTATGGTTAGGCTTGACAATGCTAAATTCCTTTGTCGTATAAACAACCCTTTATGAAGTCTAAGAACACTGTACGCTGTTTACTTAAGAAGTACCGTACGGGTACGCTGGTTGCGTAACGATCGCTCCGCCGTAGGCGAGACGCTCAAGCGTCACGTTCGCTCACGGCCCAGCGATCACAGGACAGCACGTTAAGGGCTATGACTAGAGTAATGATTAGCTATGGCGTAGCGGACGCTCGAGACCACGAGGAGATCACCAGCGGCGCAGACGCTCACAACGCTATACCTTTATGTCTAAACCTTATACCAATGAAATACACAGAATACCTTAATGTGAATACAGGGTGTAAGTGCAACCTTGTGTAACCTGACTAACTACAAAGCTGCTTGAGCGTCACCGACGCTCAAGTGAACACTTAACACTATAGAAAATACACAGATACTGGTTTAGGGTCCAAAGCCTATTAACTGTATTATATCTAATATACTTGTAAAAGGGGATAACAGTACAAATGATACACTACAATATAACAGATACTTCCTAACCAAAATACAATTCTATCTAATACAATACAATACTAGTCTAGGGGAGATGTGAGAGAAAAGAGAAAGGAGAGAGAGAGAGAGAAATGGAGAGAGATGAGAGAAATTGGCTCACAGTAAGACAATGATTACGGAGAGAAACTTACGCACAAGGGGAAACGATCGCATGCGCCTGGACATCCAGCACCCGATTTTCAGCAATGAGAACCGTTGAAGAGTGAGAGCTGGATGTGGTCGGCCTGCCTATTTATGCCCCACACACAATGCAATCTCATAGTCCCTACAATCCCATTGTCCATTGGACGTCGGAATTCGGCCCTGCATCGTAACAAAAGGTCATAGGTTGATTCATACAGGTGGGCTGTGACGATTTCAAACAGCTCAGGTGGGTGGGGAACTAGGTTTCCCGCCGCATACCTGAGTATGAGTAAATAGTAGAAATGGACATAAACTTCTTATGTCCATAACTATTCGCACAAGCGATTAATACGCTCCAAACCAACACCGGAATATTGCTATTTAAATACTCTTCCGATGGGTACCAAACACTACTGCATGACTCCTGTTAGACCCTTCCTACGATACAAAGAGGGATTCCTCAGCTCAGGGACATTCTATGTTAACCAAACTTTCAGAATCTATCAAAGGGACCATGATCTACAAACTACATTATTACTGAAAATATGTAACGAATGAGTCGCACGCTACGATTACATAAACTCTACCGTAAATACGCATACCGTGCCCCCGCGGGTGCACGCTATTGCGGGTATGCGCCTTCACGGGAGAGCGTACGCATGCGCAGCGCGGACCAGTGTGCGGTGCAAATATGGCAGTGTGTATGGGGATATTTTTCTGACTTTGACAGTCCACCCTTTGGCAGTCAATAATAACTGCCACTTCCTGAAAACATTTCAAAAGGAGAAAAATATATGTCAGGGGTTAATTCATTTCCATGGTTGGGTAAGGGAGGAGAGAGGAGAAGGTGTGAAGAGGGTATGACCTAGTGAGAAAGCAGAAGCATGTGTGTATGAGTCCATGTTTGGAGGGTCATGTATCATCGTGCCATACGTGTGGTAAATCAAGCTTCGAGGTATTGCGAAGTATACATTTGAATTCCTTCTTATCCTGTGGTACAGGTCTGTGGATGGGCTGTCAAACTTTACCGAGCTCTTTTCGGATTTTTTTTTTTGAACAAAATGGGGAGCACATTTTAGTTGATGATACATGAATGGGGGAATATGTGATTGCTGATATCTGTGCCTGTATTCCCTATACTATGTGTGTTATTACCTGAGGGTTGTAGAGATGAAGATGAAGAACACTTATGGAAAATGCACTGATATTCTATGTCAGGTAAATGTACATCTGTCGTCGAAGTTTTTGTTCGGTATCTGTTGAGAGTCGTCTTCTTTGCGCTGTATTGCTCCTTGGGCATGAGCAAATAGCTTTGTCAGTGCCATCAGATTTACAAAAATGTTGGGCTAGCGTGAGTTTAAAAATACTAGGGAAACTGGGGATCCATGGCAAAGTTCATCAAGTGTCCATATCATAGGTTGTCAAAACTTCATCTTTGGTGCTTGTCTGTTGTCTGTATAGCGTCTCGTCAACTTCCTCGTCCAAGGGGGGTCTTTGTATCTTGGAGAAAAGCAGAAAAACAGGTGAAAGAAACGGACCGTATAATCGCATTTTCATCACATCCTGGTTTCTATCATTGGGTCATAAATCAAATCCAGGTTAATTACGGTTTCCTCACTCCTCAAGCTCATCACTTTTGTACTTTGTTTGCACCTCATTAAAGCCTGCCTGCATCTAAATATCAATCCAATCGATATAACGACACCCAAGATACATAGTAGAAACTTTCCAACATCCATTATGACTCCTTGAGCCCAGTCTCCCAAACCGGAGAACCAATTTCGCGGGTTCAACCATGACACCCAACCAGTCAGCTCATTACCTACAGCAGCAAGGGTGAGATTGTGTTTTCGACGAAATTCCCACTTCAATTGGAGAATATCGTCCATCTTTTGGTCTATGACCTCTACCGGATCCTCGGTGCTATTTGTGATATACGTGCAACACTTTATGCCGTACTGTGTTGCCAATGTAACACAATATCCGCCTGTTACTGCTGTAAGATAATTAAGAACCATCCTATGCTGAACTAGTTCTGTTTTATAAGCTTGAAGTTCTCTTCCAGTGTATCTAAACGTGTCATCATACATTTCAGTGATATTATCTAACAAATTGGCGAGTGCGGAAATGTATTTATAGTTCATCACTCCTCGAGCGGTGCGAGTGAAATCTAACGCTACCAGAACCTGAATCCCGGTGGATTCATGGATAAGATCAGAGGCCGGATGCTCTAACCTTTCTGACAGTTGTCTTTTAACTCGGTGCTCGTAATGAGTGTGAGTATAAGGAGCTTGGGCACCACGGTGTATGTCCTTCATTTTGTCATGTGTAACAGTCATCACTTCAGGCAATACTTTTCCAATATAACACAATCCTTCAGAGTTTGGGGCAAGCCACTTGTACGCCTTTCTCCCGCATATGAAATATGCGTCATCGGGGAGAACATATGGGACGGAGAAGGACATGACCATGTTACAAACCTTCCAGGTGAAATCTCCTGACCCTAATTCTTCCATCTGCTTAAGGCACGTATCAGTTTGTACGATATGTGCACAGTATCCTGGTGATACTTCTCCAACTCTAGTAATCCTATTTCCTAAGGTATATCGATACCGGAAAGATTTTCCTCTACTGGCTATGTGGCGTACAAGCTCTGTATCTGTAGGCATTCTATCTGCTCTGTGTGAAAAGGTCATGGTAAGGTTGCTCCATGACACTTCCCAATTTCCCGGCTTACGGGGATTGGAGATATTAAAACATAAGAGGGACCTATCCACATGGTATTGGTGGAGCTTCAAACTAGGAGGGCTGGAGATGTTAAATCTCCGGTCCACCGGTCTCCCACCACTTAGCTCAAGTACCTCCCCTAACGTTAAAGGAAATGGTACTAGCCCTGATTTGCTATGACCCTGAGGTACTTGAGAGCATACCCAACAATCTGTTTTGTTTAACACATTACCCACTAAAGAGTGATAGTCACTCAATGGATGCCGGTCCATATGGATATTAAAACTGGATTGGCATTTCTTTATGCATCCATCCTCTACCAGATTGTCACAGAGCCTACAGATACAATTTTCTTTTTGAACTAACAATCCTTCAAAGAAAATGTTTACAGATAACATGGTTGTTAGATCGTGCCCGGTACTCGCCTTTGCTTGGTGATTGGGTTGCTATTGGAAATTTACACCTCCGTCTCAGTCATCAGGACCTTTCTGGATCCTTTCTCGACCTCACTGGTACTCTCACCGAAACAGACTGCTCTGGTCAACATCATGGTTAACGGGAAAATCCATATCACAGTCTCTTGGGGCAAGTCCTTCTTACAGGAGGAGAAAAGAAGAAATTTGTAAAGGGGGCATAAGAAAACAGTTTGAGGGGGAGAGAACTTGTTACGATAATAAGTTCTCTCGTCTTGTTGTTCTTCTTGTTCTGCTGTCCTTTCAAAGGTGCTGTCTCTCAGTCTTCCAAACGAACATTCTGGTGATGCAATATTCCTTCCCAACCGACGATCTTTCTGTAAGGAGCAAAAATCTGGCATTACCATTGGTCCAACTGAGGGGTGACATAGCATCTTTAAACCATGGAAACATGAGTGAGAAGAGAGAGAAAGCACAAAAAAAACAAAAGAGATAGAGAACAATTCATGTGTATATATACATTACATAACTCGACAATAACCATCAATAAGAAAAGAGAAACAAAACATTTTTTTTAAACATTGTCAACATTAAGAAAACGTTGTTAGCATTAGAAAAAACATTGTCAGACTTATTAGGCTGTTATATCTATGTGTCTACTGGTCTCCTTGAGCAGTCCCTCCCCACCAGCACCTGCATTACTCCACTGTCTGTATCTGGCCAGAAATACATTGTGGCGGAGGTCATGCTGGGGTTTGGTAGACTTCTGCAAGGACCAAGTGGGTATGCAATGTGTGAATTCTTACCACTACTAGTCAGAGATGGGGATAGAGAGAGAGAGAGAAAAAAAAAACATTTTTCACAAATACATTTACAACTTTTTACCTGGTCATTCCTGTGTCTTCAGTGAATGACCTCCCACTTTGTTAACCGTTACCTCAGGCTTACCATCCGTCGTATGATCACCTTTCTTGACTATATATTATGGGTGTGGCCCAAAATTCTTCCTATATGATCCCTGATTATAATGGTGTGTGTTGTAATTTTGCTCATTTCTTGGTCTAGGGGGTCTAACTTTATGTGGGTTTTTACACTTGTTGGCATAATGCCCTTCTCTTCTACAATGGTAGCAGATCCTTGGCTTTCTCCAAGTGTCAGTGAACTGGGGTCTTGGCTGATTTGATGCCTCCTCTAACGCTCGGATGCTCATCATCATCAACCGTTTCCCCTGTTCTTCCCTGATTCCTTGGATTTCATGATTATGGTGTTGTCTTTCTCTTGATCTACAATCTCTTGCAAAGTGTCCCTTTTTATGACAATTGTAACAGACTTCCATATCTGGATTTCTCGCAGGGGTGTGGGGCTTTTGTTGGGGTGGTCTTGTGGTTAGGGCCTGTATATTTGCTGCCATTAACTTATCTCTTAGTGACTCTCTGTATCTGGTGATATTCTGATCATGATTAATGACGGCCTCTCTTAGTGCGGTCACCGAGATATCTCTCCAGTTTGGGTTGGTGGTCTGTACCTTTGTTTTTAATTCATCCTTTAAACCATTCATTAATACCTTAACCGCTATTCCTTTATGTTGTGCATTTGTCTTGATGTCTGCGATCCCAGTGTTTCTAGCCATTATTTGCAGTGCTCGATTGAAATAATTAGAAACATTTTCCCTTTCGTTTTGCCTTATGGAGAAAATGTCATTCCACTTGACAGCGGCTGGGAAATATATTCCTAACTGTCGGTTAATCTGCCTAATACATTCCTGATTGTGTTCCTCCATACAAGGTACCTCCGTGTCTAATTTACAATCAGCAATGAATTTTGCAGGGTCAACACTGGAGGGCAAACATGCCCTCAGCACTGTCCGCCACTCTTGGTTGGTGGGTCCTGTGGCGTTTCCTAGTTCTTTAATAAACCTTTGACATTTGGCTAGATTTTTCCTAGGATCAGGAAATTCAGACATAATTGATCTCAATTCGGTCCGGGACCAGAGACAGTGCATTGCACTGTCCTTGACGGGAATGATTCCCTGATCGTCAGTCTTCCCATTGGGGACTGAGATCACCCTGGCCAGATCGAACTCAGTTACATCATCTTGTGTTGGTCTTACATTTTGGGGTACATCTGTTTGTGCGTGATATGAAACATTGTACGTACCTGTGGACACGACCTCACCTGACCCTTCGTTAGGGGGTTTGATTATTGCCTTTACCAATTTGGTCGCGTCCACCTGGATGGCTTTTGTGATGGTTGCTGGAAGAGGTGCTGACATCGTTCTGGGCTCACTTTCTTGTTTGTATTCCTGAGGGAAGTTTGACATGGGGTGCAACTTGCATAGGTTAATAGTTGTACATTCAACAGTATTACAATAATCATTGTTACATTTATTACACTTATTCTTATAATCTATATTACAGTTGCTAAGAGCGTTTTTATTGTTCCACCTTGTGCTTTTCTCCGCAACCACAATCCTCCCTGCTGCCATATCTCTCCCCTCAAGATAAGAGTCAGAAAAGTCAATTGAATCTCTTTGTAATTCACCTTCCTGTTGCCATAACTGCAAATAATCATAATGTTTACTTCGTCTCTTTGTTGGTTCAATGAGACATATCCTCCTCCTTAAATTTTGTAACACTTTTGGACTGAAGCTACCTATATTTGGGAACTTCTCCCCATCATGTACAGTCATTCTCTCCCATTCATCACATAAAACTTCAGCGTGATTTCCATATTTCTCACACATCACATATCGTGCCGACCCGACTGGCCGGTTCCCTAAATCAACCCGAACCGAGGTTGATCGCCCCCTACCTGAACAACTGGCCCCCATAATCTGCAGGTGTTGCTTACTACTCCTTTGATCTTTATATCAAGGTTTTCAGCGAACCCTTACAAACAAACCAAGATGTCCTGGGCAGGCTGGCGGTGGCGGTTTACCAAGTACCCCACTCTCTTCTCGCCCACGTTGGCCAGTACTGCAATCACTGTAACCAGAGCTGCTGTACCCAACTCAGGGCCCCTGTGAACCTGTGTTTACTGGAACATATGAGGGTTACCCGCAGGACACTTACTCTTTCCAGTAAAGGTGGGGTTGTTAGATAGTTCCTGAGTGACCAGCGAACTTCCCTTTAAAAATAAAAAATTACACAAATCACGTCAGAATGTACAAATAGCGTTTGTGACCACTTTACTCTAATGGTATTAGGTCAGATTACTAACTACTGCACACAATTACGTGCGGTCCAATCGTTCAGTACATAAGCACTACCTGTTATGTACTGAGAGATTAATGGAATCGATGTTTCCGGCCGCGATTCCTTCAGCATGAGCTTATGGCCTATATGGGTTCTGCACCAACACCCCAGGCGTTGTGCCTCTTGTACCTTTATAGCGGACCTCTTTGTACCTGTTAACCTTATGACCTCCTGGTCTGTTACCTTATGGTCCGCTATACTCTAATGCTCAAATATTATTTAACCAGGGATGCCTCCCTAGCCACCGTATATGTCACTTACACGTATGTCCCTTGACGAGTACCCGACTTTCCTTTTGGTTCAACCTCTAAGTTATATAAACTTATGTGATAAAAACACACTCACTCAACACATGTACACTTTGTTTCTATATCTATTTCTGCGCAGAAATTTTTCTTCAGCCCAGCAGTGTTACCAATTTGGAGCAGGATCTGTTAAACTAAATTTCAGATTTTTCCAAAAATAGATTTGCGTTATTTACCGCGTCGCGTTATCTACCGCTGTGCGTTATTTATCGCCTTTGCGTCAATTATCGCTTTGCGCTAAAATCCAACTTTTCGTGACTTGAGCTACGTGGGCGTAACCAGACGCTACGTTGCGTAATGTACGCTGCGTGCGTCTGCCTCTGGATTGCGTACGCTAGTCTTTGTTAGAGACACGTGTACGCAAAACAAAGATCCACCGTAACACAATTTCTACCTTTATCAATGTAGATGATCCCTGATCATCTACCGCACACCACACTGACTGCCTTATCTCCCAGACAAGCCGTGTGTTGGTCTATATTTTAACTATCACCTCTACTATGAAATAACAGCAAATCTCTTTTAGCACTTTCTATCAACTATAAAAATTGGCAAACAGGAATAGTGATATACGAAATTGAAAAAGAAATGCAGATATATATGTATGCGTGCGTGTATACGCAAGACAGAAGAGAAATAAAACAGTTTTAAAAGACACAAGCGTTTTGTTCTTACTTCCGGTTCCCGGATTCCTTCAGCACTCTTTATCTAAGCGAAGCAGACGCTTATCCCGTCAGCACTGCGAGACAACCTCCCACCCTTTGCTGGGGGATAATGTCTGTTGATCTACCTAGTGCAGATATGAGAAGGACAGGACGAGTCCCCCAATTGACAATGCTAAATTCCTTTGTCGTATAAACAACCCTTTATGAAGTCTAAGAACACTGTACGCTGTTTACTTAAGAAGTACCGTACGGGTACGCTGGTTGCGTAACGATCGCTCCGCCGTAGGCGAGACGCTCAAGCGTCACGTTCGCTCACGGCCCAGCGATCACAGGACAGCACGTTAAGGGCTATGACTAGAGTAATGATTAGCTATGGCGTAGCGGACGCTCGAGACCACGAGGAGATCACCAGCGGCGCAGACGCTCACAACGCTATACCTTTATGTCTAAACCTTATACCAATGAAATACACAGAATACCTTAATGTGAATACAGGGTGTAAGTGCAACCTTGTGTAACCTGACTAACTACAAAGCTGCTTGAGCGTCACCGACGCTCAAGTGAACACTTAACACTATAGAAAATACACAGATACTGGTTTAGGGTCCAAAGCCTATTAACTGTATTATATCTAATATACTTGTAAAAGGGGATAACAGTACAAATGATACACTACAATATAACAGATACTTCCTAACCAAAATACAATTCTATCTAATACAATACAATACTAGTCTAGGGGAGATGTGAGAGAAAAGAGAAAGGAGAGAGAGAGAGAGAAATGGAGAGAGATGAGAGAAATTGGCTCACAGTAAGACAATGATTACGGAGAGAAACTTACGCACAAGGGGAAACGATCGCATGCGCCTGGACATCCAGCACCCGATTTTCAGCAATGAGAACCGTTGAAGAGTGAGAGCTGGATGTGGTCGGCCTGCCTATTTATGCCCCACACACAATGCAATCTCATAGTCCCTACAATCCCATTGTCCATTGGACGTCGGAATTCGGCCCTGCATCGTAACAAAAGGTCATAGGTTGATTCATACAGGTGGGCTGTGACGATTTCAAACAGCTCAGGTGGGTGGGGAACTAGGTTTCCCGCCGCATACCTGAGTATGAGTAAATAGTAGAAATGGACATAAACTTCTTATGTCCATAACTATTCGCACGAGCGATTAATACGCTCCAAACCAACACCGGAATATTGCTATTTAAATACTCTTCCGATGGGTACCAAACACTACTGCATGACTCCTGTTAGACCCTTCCTACGATACAAAGAGGGATTCCTCAGCTCAGGGACATTCTATGTTAACCAAACTTTCAGAATCTATCAAAGGGACCATGATCTACAAACTACATTATTACTGAAAATATGTAACGAATGAGTCGCACGCTACGATTACATAAACTCTACCGTAAATACGCATACCGTGCGCCCGCGGGTGCACGCTATTGCGGGTATGCGCCTTCACGGGAGAGCGTACGCATGCGCAGCGCGGACCAGTGTGCGGTGCAAATATGGCAGTGTGTATGGGGATATTTTTCTGACTTTGACAGGCTATAGGGGGGAGGGTTAGGTTTAGGGGTAGGCTACAGGGGGAGGGTTAGATTTATGGGTTAGGTTTATGGGTAGGGTTATGGTTAGGCTACAGGGGGAGGTTTAGGTTTAGGGGTAGGGTTATGGTTAGGCTACAGGGGGAGGGTTATGGTTAGGCTACAGGGGGAGGGTTAGGTTTAGGGGTATGGTTATGGCTAGGCTACAGGGGGAGGGTTAGGTTTAGGGGTAGGGTTATGGTTAGGCTATAGGGGGAGGGTTAGGTTTAGGGGTAGGCTACAGGGGGGAGGGTTAGGTTTATGGGTTAGGTTTATGGGTAGGGTTATGGTTAGGCTACAGGGGGGAGGTTTAGGTTTAGGGGTAGGGTTATGGTTAGGCTACAGAGGGGAGGGTTAGGTTTAGGGGTAGGGTTATGGTCAGGCTACAGGGGGAGGGTTAGGTTTAGGAGTAGGGTTATGGTTAGGGTACAGGGGGGAGGGTTAGGTTTAGGGGTAGAGTTATGGTTAGGCTACAGGGGGGAGGGTTAGGTTTAGGGTTATGGTTAGGCTACAGGGGGAGGGTTAGGTTTAGGGGTAGGGTTATGGTTAGGCTACAGGGGGAGGGTTAGGTTTAAGGGTATTGTTATGGTTAGGCTACAGGGGGAGGGTTAGGTTGCGGAAGGGTCAGGATGCCGGTGTTGGTATTCTGTCTGCTGGCATGCTCACTGCTGCTATCTCATACCCAACCCATCACAGGACAGTGCAGTCAGCAACACCAAACAGAGCTTTAAAAAAGCACATACGTGGCCATGTATATTCCACTTCAAAGTTCAAACACCAATTTTAATGAAATGACATTAGAGTTATATCAAGTGATCACAAGGAAAAAACTAATTTGCTCTGATCTCTTTTAGCAGCAAAGGATGCTCTCTGCATGTTTCTAGAATCATACAGTATTAACAGCATGTGTTGAAAGAATAAAGTCTCAAGGCATAATGGTTGGAGAGAAACCAATTCATTACTGTGGTAATACAGTTGCTCCAATACATTACTGTGGTAATACAGTTGCTCCAATACATTACTGTGGTAATACAGTTGCTCCAATACATTACTGTGGTAATACAGTTGCTCCAATACATTACTGTGGTAATACAGTTGCTCCAATTCATTACTGTGGTAATACAGTTTCTCCAATACATTACTGTGGTAATACAGTTGCTCCAATACATTACTGTGGTAATACAGTTGCTCCAATTCATTACTGTGGTAATACAGTTGCTCCAATTCATTACTGTGGTAATACAGTTGCTCCTATACATTACTGTGGTAATACAGTTGCTCCAATACATTACTGTGGTAATACAGTTGCTCCAATTCATTACTGTGGTAATACAGTTGCTCCAATACATTACTGTGGTAATACAGTTGCTCCAATTCATTACTGTGGTAATACAGTTGCTCCAATACATTACTGTGGTAATACAGTTGCTCCTATACATTACTGTGGTAATACAGTTGCTCCAATACATTACTGTGGTAATACAGTTGCTCCAATTCATTACTGTGGTAATACAGTTGCTCCAATACATTACTGTGGTAATACAGTTGCTCCAATACATTACTGAAGTCAAATTAACTTGACTTCAGAGCTTTGAATACCTACAAGTCATTCATCATGTGGTGTGGACTGCTCAAACAGTTCAAAGATGATAGAATTATGCAGTATATATGCTTCATGTAAAGAACCAGGAAATGAGCCATGAATATTCATAATTCTACATTTAGCATCCGATGCAACTTGAATGTTTATTGAATGGAAATATTTCCATATCTTGTTTAGGGGCGAATGCTGTATGCAGGAAATCTATTGCAATCTTTTTAACCTCCAGCCACTGTCTTCAGTCAGTAGGCAAACAAATAAAAGTATGAACATGATTCAAAAGTGTGTTTAGAACTTGATAAAAAATGACTGATTGCTGACTATTAAAATTCACCTACTACAGCTACTGACCCATGACATGATGCTAAAAAATGGAGCAGTCATGTTAGTTTGGTCAATCCTGGTATGACATACAGTGCATCCGGAAAGTATTCACAGCACTTCACTTTTTCCACATTTTGTTATGTTACAGCCTTACTCCAAAATGGAATAAATCCATTTTTTCCTTCAAAATTCTTCACACAATACTACATAATGACAACATGAAAAAAGTATTTTTTGAGATTTTTGCTAATTTATTAAAAATAAAAAACTAAGAAATCACATGTACATAAGTATTCACAGCCTTTGCTCAATACTTTGTTGATGCACCTTTGGCAGCAAAAGGACCAGATTAACAATGGGATGTGTGGAGCTGAAAATAGGCCCCAACAATCTGTACCGCAGTTCTGTCAGTGTTAACCCACTAACGTCGTATTGAAGCCCCCTGCTATTAACCATCTGGCTGATGGAAGCTTCATCCATTCACTCTCCCGACCAGCATAAACCTCATGCATACACGATGGCCACCCAAAGCTCCACCCCCAAGCCACTAAAAGTACTGACCATGGGTCACCCGAAGCTCTGCCGTGAGTCCATTCACTTCGTCCCCACCCCTCCGGCAACTGAGTTGAGTGGCAGCCTGTACCGCAGATGAGAATATTTGCACTATACTACTGTATGCAGTCTTGGAGAGACTCTGGCCTATGAATGTCTCATGTATCTAGTTCTTACTTCTGTTTCTGTACTTTATTATCACCACTGTCCTCAGCAATAGAGGTGATGATGGTTCATGAAGAGGGTGCATGCATGTGTTTTTTTCATGACTGGTAAACTGATATTAGTTCCTGAATCCAGTACATTGTATACATACAGCCAGATGCTCATAAATGGTGGGAATAGGCATACTCAAACGCTGCTGTTCCTTCTTCCTTTAAGATTGTCCTTCTTTTAGGCCTAATGTATACATCTGTATAAATATAAACTTTTATTGTTTTCAATATCATCTAATTAGTCCCTACTTTAATAATAGCACTCACCCTTATAATGTTTTGACTGGTTTAAGTTAAGGATGTGACGGATCGGTTCACTAGAAACCGATGATGAAGCTAAATATTTATCATATATAATACCCTTTATGAGGTCTAAGAACACTGTACGCTATTTATGTATGAAGTACCGTAAGGGTACGCTAGTTGCGTAACAATCGCTGTTCCGTGATCGAGACGCTCAAGCGTCACGTTCGCTCATGGCCAAGAGATCACAGGCAGGCACGTTATTGGCTGTTAACAAACGTAATAATTCGCTATAGCGTAGCGAACGCTCGGGACCACGAGGAGATCACCAGCGGCGCTGACGCTCACTATATTAAACCTTTGTATCTAAACCATAAACAGTGTAATGTGCAGTAAAACCTTAGTGTAATGTTAGAGAGTAAATGCAACACAGTATAACCTTATTACCTTAAAAGCTGTTTGAGCGTCACCGACGCTCTAAGAATACTTAATACTATAAGAAACACACAGATACCGTGCTCAGGGTCCAACGCCTAAAATATATATTATGAATGCTATACTTGCAAAAGAGTTAAACACAATACAAGTCATACACTACAATATAACATAGACTACCTAACCAGATAACTACACAGGAAATACAATACAATACAATTTAAGGGAAAATGAGAGAGAAAGAGAAGGAGAGAGAGAGAGAGAGAAATTGAGAGAGATTGGCTCGGAATAACAAGAAGATCAATATGATTGCGGAGAAACACTTACGCACAAGGGGAAACGATCGCATGCGCCTCGATATCCAGCTCCCGATTATCAGCAATGAGAACCGTTGAAGAGAGTGAACTGGATATGGTCGGCCTGCCTATTTATGCCCCACACACAATACAATTCAATGGTCCCTACAATCTCATTGTTGATTGGACACAGGAATTCGGCTTCGCATTATAACAAAAGGTCATAGGTTGATTCATACAGGTGGGCTGTGACTGCTTCCAACTGTTCAGGTGGGTGGGATACTGAGTGTTAGGGTCTCCTGCCCTGTGCTGCCACGTCGTCATGGCAACCGGGAGACAAGTGCTAGTGGAGTAACCTGAGCGCAGCTGATACTCCGGTTCGGGTCTTTTGCTGTGCAGTGGTTATAGGCTCTGTGCACGGCAGGGGATCCGGTGCTGGTTTTTGTGCTCACAGTCTGTGAGGTCTGAGTGGGGCGTGGACAGCACCTGCTTTATAAGGCCTCTTTTCAGGGTAAGCAGATGCTGCTGAATCTCTGTTGGTTAGTCAGTTCATGAAAGTTAGCCAGTACTGTGTAGCTTTGTATTTGTTTGTTGCTTACTGCAAATAGGCCTGGGGATTTGGTATTACACTCTGCCAATCCAGACCTAGCAGTAAGACTGGAGTCAGTCGTTTAGCTTGCTGGGGTTCTGTTATTACTCTGTGAACTTAGCAAGTTTGCGGCTGTATTCTAACACTTGCCTGTCTAATCCTGTCTCACTGTGCTAGGTGTCAGGGGTCAGTTTAGTGGCAGTAAGCTTAAACCTGTGCACTGCAAGTGAGAATCAGGATTGTGGAGGCTCTCCTTGTGTCTATCATTCCATCTCTGACCAAGGAGTTTACTGCCACACCCGTTGGTAACCCTTTAGGGTTTTGCTGTTGCCCTTAGCAACAGCATTTCGGGTTCTCTACGTATTAAAACACAACATCTTGCTTTTTACATCTGAGCAGTTCTAATACAAGGGAGATACCCAGTTCCTTAGCCTCTGGGCTTCTCTGTTCACTGTGTGTGTATTTTGTTACCCTATCACCTTCTGTGTACGTTATGTCATATTCCCCAGTTTGTCTGTGAGTCCATTTGTTTTGCATAACAGTTCAAACACCAGTACATTCCTGCAGACACTGGAGTGCATAACAGTTCTGACACTAGTACTTTCCTGCAGGCACTGGTGTGCTTAACATATTCAGCAGCCTAATACTCCTGTTGAAATTTTGTGGGAATATGGAGCATACCCCTCAAAATACGTTGCAACAGGTGGTCGATCAGGTGCAGGTCCTGACTCGGCAATTTAATGATTTGTCCATTAAAATGCACACCTCCCAGGCTGCTGGCGGAGCTCCCGCAGCAGCAGCACCTGCAGGGGTTAAGGAGCCGAAAGTAAATCTCCCGGATCGTTTTTCTGGAGATCGCTCGCAGTTCTTTTGTTTCAAGGAGAGCTGCAAGCTATACTTCCGGCTTAGGCCTCAGTCTTCTGGGTCGGAGATTCAGCGGGTGGGCATAGTGATTTCCTTGCTACAAGGAGACCCACAGGTCTGGGCATATGGGTTGCAGCCTGACTGTCCGTCGCTTAAAAGTGTTGATGCTTTTTTTACGGCACTGGGCATGTTGTATGATGACCCTGACAAGACGGCCTCAGCCGAGGCTCAGATTTCGATCCTTAAGCAAGGGCGAAGGCCAGTTGAGGTTTACTGTACGGAGTTTCGGAGGTTGGCCCATGATACCCAGTGGAATGACCCAGCCCTGAGACACCAGTACCGAAGAGGTCTTTCTAACCAGATAAAGGACCAACTGGTACAATATCCCTTGCCTGATAGCTTGGATCAGCTCATGCAGTTATCCATCCGGGTGGATAGACGGCTGAGAGAGCGTAGGCTTGAAAGGGAGACTGAGATTTCCTTCCTTCCCAAGGGAACCTCAGACTCTGAGGAATTTTCTGAGGAGCCTATGCAGATTGGGGCTACCCGCCTCTCCTCGCGTGAGAAGACGCGGAGGAGACAGCAGGGGTTGTGTTTGTACTGTGGGAATAAAGGTCATGTGGTAGTATCATGCCCAGAAAAGCTGGAAAACTTCAGGGCCTGAGGGTGATGGGAAATATCCTGTCAGGCCAGAAGTCAGAATTTCCCAAGAAGACTTTTATCATTCCGGTGACCTTGAAGATCCTCGGTCAAACTGTCAAGACTGAGGCCTTTGTGGACAGTGGGGCCGACGGGGTTTTTATGGACCGCCAATTCGCCCTAAAACACTCTGTTCCCTTAGTACCCTTGGCATCGGAAATTGAGATTTGTGGGTTAAACGGGGAACCATTATCCCAAGGTAAAATTACCTCTTGCACTAGCCAGATTTCTTTGTTTATTGGAGCCACACACTCTGAAAAATTGTCCTTTTATGTGACTGTCTGTACTTTTGCCCCATTGGTGTTGGGGTTACCCTGGTTAAGGGACCACAATCCTCAATTTGACTGGGTCTCTGGGGAGATTCTTAGTTGGGGTACTGATTGTTTCAGGAGTTGCTTGAGCCTTCCAGTCAGGCTCTCGCAGCTAAGTTTGCCAGGATTGCCAGGGTGTTATGCAGATTTTGCGGACGTGTTCTCCAAAAAAGTTGCAGAGGTACTACCTCCCCATCGCCCCTATGACTGTGCCATTGATTTGTTGCCAAATGCTAAGCTTCCCAAGAGCAGGTTGTACTCCCTGTCACGTCCTGAGACTCAGGCTATGGCAGAGTACATTCAGGAGAACTTGGCTAAGGGATTTATCAGACCTTCACAGTCTCCAGTTGGGTCGGGGTTCTTCTTCGTGGGTAAAAAGGACGGTTCGTTGCGACCCTGCATCGACTTCAGGGAATTGAACCGTATCACGATTAAAAACTCATACCCACTGCCTCTCATTTCGGTCTTGTTTGACCAGCTTCGTACTGCCACCATTTTTTCTAAGATTGACCTACGCGGTGCGTACAATCTAATCCGAATAAGAGAGGGGGATGAATGGAAGACTGCCTTTAATACCCACTCAGGGCATTATGAATATTTGGTGATGCCTTTTGGGCTCTGTAATGCCCCGGCAGTCTTCCAGGATTTCATGAATGATGTGCTCAGGGAATATTTGGATAGATTCTTAGTTGTATACTTAGATGACATCCTAATCTTCTCCCATTCCCTGGAGGAACATCGGAAGCATGTACGCTTAGTCCTCCAGAAACTCAGAGACCACCGGCTTGGGGCGAAGCTGGAGAAGTGCGAATTTGAAGTTCAGCAAATCGCATTTCTAGGATATATTATCTCCCCAGAAGGTTTCCAAATGGAGGGTTCCAAGGTACAGGCAGTCCTGGATTGGGTGCAGCCCACTAGTTTGAAGGCGCTTCAGCGTTTCCTGGGCTTTGCGAATTTTTATAGACGATTTATCGCTGGATTTTCGTCTATAGTGGCGCCCTTGGTGGCACTCACTAAGAAAGGGGCGGATGTTGCTCACTGGTCTTGTGAGGCTAAAGCGGCTTTTGCCCGTCTCAAAAGGGCATTTGTTTCGGCCAAGGTGCTGCGACACCCAGATCCAGAGCGTCCTTTTGTGGTGGAGGTGGATGCCTCTGAGATGGGTATTGGGGCAGTGCTTTCTCAGATGGGAGTGTCTGATAATCGCCTTCATCCCTGTGCTTACTTTTCCCGTAAATTTTCGCCTGCCGAGATGAATTATGACGTGGGTAACCGGGAATTGTTGGCTATTAAGGATGCACTCGAGGAGTGGAGACACTGGCTTGAGGGGGCTAAGTTTGTGGTCTCAATTCTCACTGACCATAAGAATCTGGCATATTTAGAGTCAGCGAAGCGTCTCAATGCCAGGCAGGCACGATGGGCTTTGTTTTTTGCTCGCTTTAATTTTTTGATAACATATCGCCCTGGGTCAAAAAACATCAAGGCTGATGCGCTCTCGCGGAGTTTTGCTCCAATCCAGGAGACCACCGAGGAGCCGTTGCCCATTGTTTCCCCATCATGTATTAAAGTGGGCATTACCCAGGACCTCTTATCATTAGTCCTTAGAGCACAGGAGCAGGCTCCTCCAGACCTTCCGGTAGGTCTTTTGTTTGTGCCTCCTAGGTTAAGACAGCGAGTGTTCCTGGAATTCCATGCCAAGAAGTCGGCAGGTCACCCGGGTATTGCCAGAACTCGGGAGTTGCTATCTAGGGCGGTGTGGTGGCCCTCGGTGGCTAAGGATGTGGATCAGTGGGTTCGGGCATGTGACATCTGTGCCCGAAATAAGACTCCTAGAGGGGTTCCTGTTGGCCCATTACATCCACTCTCTATCCCATCTAAGCCATGGACCCACATTTCAATGGATTTTGTGGTGGACTTGCCCAAATCCTCGGGGATGACAGCCATCTGGGTTGTCGTTGACAGGTTTTCGAAGATGGCGCACTTCGTTCCACTGGTTGGGCTGCCATCAGCCAGACGCCTGTCTGAATTATTTATGCTGCATGTTGTGCGTCTCCACGGGTTGCCACTTGATGTGGTCTCTGACCGCGGATCCCAGTTTGTGGCCAAATTCTGGAGGGCATTTTGTTCCGATCTCCAGATTTCTGTCAGCTTGTCGTCAGGCTACCATCCGCAGTCTAATGGGCAGACTGAAAGGGTGAACCAGTCCTTGGAGCAGTTCCTCAGGTGTTATGTCTCCAAGTGTCAGACTGACTGGGTTGCTCATCTGTCCATGGCGGAGTTTGCCTATAACAACGCGGCTCACTCTGCTACAGGGATCTCTCCCTTCCTTTGTGTGTATGGGCATCATCCTAAGGCCAATTCTTTTGACCCCCTGGACTCCACGCCTGGTGGTTCCTCTGTGGTTTCGGTCCTTAGAGGTATTTGGCGGAAAGTGAAGAAAGCCCTTGTGTCTGTGTCATTAGTGACCAAAAGGGTTTTTGATAAGCGGAAAAGACCCTGCAGCTTCAAATTAGGAGACTTCGTCTGGTTGTCTACCAAGAATTTGAAGTTGAGACAGCCATCTCATAAGTTAGGGCCCCGGTTCATCGGCCCTTATAAGATCACCAGGGTTATCAATCCGGTGGCATTTCAGTTAGATCTGCCCCGTTCTTTGGGTATCAATAAAACATTTCATTGTTCCCTTTTAAAACGGGCGATTAGTAATCCTTCTTCCAGTGGAAGACCTTCCCCTCTTCTGATACGTGGCCAGAGGGAGTTTGTTGTTGAAAGGATTCTTGACTCCAAGGTGGTTCGGGGTCGGCTGTCATTTTTGGTGCACTGGAAGGGGTATGGCCCGGAGGAGCGGTCGTGGGTGCGCAGTTGTGATCTTCATGCCCCCAGACTGATACGCTCTTTCTTCTCGGAGTTCCCCGATAAACCCGGTGGTAGGGGTTCTTTGACCCCTCGTCAGAGGGGGGGTACTGTTAGGGTCTCCTGCCCTGTGCTGCCACGTCGTCATGGCAACCGGGAGACAAGTGCTAGTGGAGTAACCTGAGCGCAGCTGATACTCCGGTTCGGGTCTTTTGCTGTGCAGTGGTTATAGGCTCTGTGCACGGCAGGGGATCCGGTGCTGGTTTTTGTGCTCACAGTCTGTGAGGTCTGAGTGGGGCGTGGACAGCACCTGCTTTATAAGGCCTCTTTTCAGGGTAAGCAGATGCTGCTGAATCTCTGTTGGTTAGTCAGTTCATGAAAGTTAGCCAGTACTGTGTAGCTTTGTATTTGTTTGTTGCTTACTGCAAATAGGCCTGGGGATTTGGTATTACACTCTGCCAATCCAGACCTAGCAGTAAGACTGGAGTCAGTCGTTTAGCTTGCTGGGGTTCTGTTATTACTCTGTGAACTTAGCAAGTTTGCGGCTGTATTCTAACACTTGCCTGTCTAATCCTGTCTCACTGTGCTAGGTGTCAGGGGTCAGTTTAGTGGCAGTAAGCTTAAACCTGTGCACTGCAAGTGAGAATCAGGATTGTGGAGGCTCTCCTTGTGTCTATCATTCCATCTCTGACCAAGGAGTTTACTGCCACACCCGTTGGTAACCCTTTAGGGTTTTGCTGTTGCCCTTAGCAACAGCATTTCGGGTTCTCTACGTATTAAAACACAACATCTTGCTTTTTACATCTGAGCAGTTCTAATACAAGGGAGATACCCAGTTCCTTAGCCTCTGGGCTTCTCTGTTCACTGTGTGTGTATTTTGTTACCCTATCACCTTCTGTGTACGTTATGTCATATTCCCCAGTTTGTCTGTGAGTCCATTTGTTTTGCATAACAGTTCAAACACCAGTACATTCCTGCAGACACTGGAGTGCATAACAGTTCTGACACTAGTACTTTCCTGCAGGCACTGGTGTGCTTAACACTGAGTTTCCCGCCGCATGACTAAATAAGAACAAATAATAGTAAATGGACATAAACTTCTTATGTCCATAACTATTCGCATGAGCGATTAATCCGCTCCAAACCAACACCGGAATATTGCTATTTAAATACTCTTCCGATGGGTACCAAACACCACTGTATGACCCCTGTTAGACCCTTCGTACAATACAAAGAGGGATCTCTCTGTTCAGGAACATGCTATATTAACTAAACTTTCAGAATCTATCAAAGGGACCATGATCTACAAAATACATTATTACTGAAAATATGTAACGATTGAGTCGCACGCTACGATCACATAAACTCTACCGTAAATACGCATACCGTGCGCCTGCGGGTGCCCGCGACTGTGAGTATGCGCACGCACGGGAGAGCGCACGCATGCGCAGCGCGGACCAGAATGAGGTGCAAATATGGCAGTGTGTATAGAGATATTTTTCTGACTTTGACAGTCCACCCTTTGGCAGTCAATAATAACTGCCACCTTCTAAAACATTTCAAAAGAGAAAAATATATGTCAGGGGTTAATACATTTACATGGTTGGGTAGGGTAGGAGAGGAGAAGGTAGGAAAAGGGTATGACCTAGTGAGATAGCAGAAGCATGTGTGTATGAATCCGTGCTTGGGGGTCATGTATCATCGTGCCGTACGTGTTTTAATTCAAGCTTCGAGGTATTGCGAAGTATACATGTGAATTCCTTCTTATCCCGTGGTACGGGTCTGTGGATGGGCTGTCAAACTTTACCGAGCTCTTTTCGGCTTTGGTTGTAACAAAATGGGGGAGCACATTTTAGTTGATGATACATGAATGGGGGAGATATGTGATTGCTGATATCTGTGCCTGTATTCCCTATCGACTATGTGTGTCATTACCTGAGGGTTGTAGAAATGAAGAAAAGACATAATTACGGTAAATGCGGTGGTATTCTATGTCAGGTAAATGTACAGTCGTCGATTGAGGTCTTGTTTGGTGTCTGTTGAATGCAGTCTTCTTTGTGCTTTTGCCCATAAGGTGCGAGCAAAAGCTGTCAATGTCCATAGATTTACAAAAGTGTTGGGCTAGCGTAATTTTAAAATTTCTAGGGAAACTGGGGATCCATGGCATAGTTCATCAAAAATCTGTGTATCAGGTTGTCAAACTTCTTCTTTAATCCCTCTGTTGTCTGTATATCGGCTCATCAAATTCCTCGTCCAAGTGGGTCTTGTTACCTTGGAGAAAACGGAAAAACAGGTGAAAGAAACGGACCGTAGAAATCGCATTTTCATCACATCATTGTTTCTACATTTGGGTCATAAATCAAGTCCAGGTTAATTACAGTTTCCTCACTCCTTAAACTCATTACCCTTGTACGATGATTGCACTTCATTAAAGCCTGACCGCATCTAAATATCAATCCAATCGATATGACAACACCTAAGATACATAGGAGAAACTTCCCAACATCCATTATGACTCCTTGAGCCCAGTCTCCTAAACCAGAAAACCAATTTCGCGGGTTCAACCATGACACCCAACCAGTCAGCTCATTACCTACAGCAGCAAGAGTGAGATTGTGTCTCCTGCGAAATTCCCACTTCAATTGGAGAATATCGTCCATCTTTTGGTCTATGACCTCGACCGGATCCTCGGTGCTATTCGTAATAT